>NW_003519626.1:3290-43051 GCF_000190715.1 Dictyostelium purpureum | reverse complement strand
GCCTACTAACCATAAAATACATAATTGAGGTATTTAATCCAAAATGTTAATATTTACGAACTTTATTTATTAATATTTAATTAATTAACGAAAGATGTTTTAATATTATAAGATTGAAAAACGATAGTTATAAGAAAAAAAAACAATTATATAAAAATAATAAAAAAATAAAAAAAAACAATTACACACCCCATTATAATTATTTGTAATTATTATTCATTGTTATTTTTATAAAATTTGAAATTATTTTTATTATATTGGTATTATTATTGCCATTATTGTTTAATTTCTTTAATCATTTCTAAAAATGACAATTTTTTATTGTTTTTATTTTTTTCATTCAATTAAAAAAATTACAAATTAGATTAAAAAAGAACCATTCCTATAAAAAGGAATAAAACAATTTTTTTTTCGTTCTGCGCTTATAATCTTAAAAAAAATATTGGGGTTTTTAAAATCTTTATTGTGTCATACACAAATAATATTTTAATTCTATATTAATATATTACCCGTGCACTTTTCCCCCACATTAATTTTTTTATACACACAAAAACACAAAAAAAAAGAATATAAACACAAAATTAATAATGAAAACAATTATTTCTAAATTAAAAATTCATAACACCATTTTACTTACATAAATAATAATTAACTATTTGAAAGAAATAATTATGGTCATATAATTTTTTCTATATTTATTTACCTAAATTTCAATACATAAAAAGCAAGAAATGAAAAAAAAAAAAAAAAAATAGAAATGAAAATTATTGTTATTTTAAACTTTGAAATTTAATTAAAAAAAAATGAATAAAATTATTTTCAAATAATATCGTAAGATAAAACTGAATTTATTTTAAAATAACAAAGAAAAAATTCATTTTACACTTTTTTTAGCTACAATATATTCCTATAACCACATCAGCTCTCGTTCGCATTTTATATTTTATTTGAAAAAAAAAGTTTATTAAAATTTTTTTTTTTACATTTAAATTTCATATTTAAAATAATTTTGATTTCTTATTATATCTTTTTATTAACTAATATATCATACACAAAAAATAAATAAAAAAAACAATGGATAGGTTATGAAAAATTTTGAAAAAAAAATAAAAAAAATTTTATTTTATTTTATTTTATTTAATTTTTTTTTTATTTT
Source organism: Dictyostelium purpureum (assembly GCF_000190715.1). Classification (NCBI taxonomy): domain Eukaryota; phylum Evosea; class Eumycetozoa; order Dictyosteliales; family Dictyosteliaceae; genus Dictyostelium; species Dictyostelium purpureum. The sequence continues at coordinate 41,895 of NW_003519626.1, read as the reverse complement.
TTTTTTTTTTAAACAACGTAGACAAAAAATTCTCATTTATTTGAAATAATTATTTTGTTATTTTATAAAATCTTAAAAAGTTATTATTATTATTTTTTAATTATATATTATTATTTATTATTTTTATTTTAAAAAAATTTTAAATTTTTTTTTAATTTTTATTTATTTTTTTTATTTTTTTTTCACATAACAAATAATAAATTCATATTTTTTTTTTCAAATAAATTTATTAATTTTAAAACATATAGAAAAAACATATAGATAATTACATTAAACAATATTTATACCCAATTTTAATAATAATTTTATAATAATAGAAATATTTTACAAAAACAAATATAGAATTCTAAAATATGTATGCATTTATTAAAAGTTATTTACCAACTAAAGAAAATGAACAACAAGTTCAAGAAAGTATAGAGACTATAAATGAAACTGTAGAAGAATCGAAACAAGAGGTAGAATCAGTTGAAAAAATGGAATTTGATTTATCACTTGGTATTAATCAAACCTCAGGTAAACTAAATGAATTAGAAGCCGAAAGAGACAAAGTATTTAAAACAATCGAACTGTAAGTTTCAAATCAAAAAACAATTTATATTTATATATTATGTGTTTAAAACTTACCAACCCTTAACCATATTTTATTATAGCATTGATAATCAATTAAAACTTTTATCAGGCGCAAATTTATCGGAACAACAAGCAGCACTTAAAGAAGAACTCGCTAAAAATTTAGAAGAAAAGGTTAGGCCCTCAGTTCTTATATTTGATAAACAAATCGATATTTTAACAAGAAAGTTACTAATTTTACATAATAAAAGAGATCTATTAACACAAAAGAAAGTTTCGGTAGAGGATGCAGCTGAAGACGCCCAAAATAGTATACAACAAGTCCCAACTAATGCAGGTGAAGTTCCAATGGACTCAATTACAAGCGAAGAATTTAAAAACGATAATAACAAAAATAATCCAGAATCAAATGTTTAGTTTTTTAAATATATATATATAAACAATTAGCATATAATCAAATTATTTATTAAATAGAATCTATTCAAATAAATAATACTCAATAGTTTAATAATATTAATAATAAACACTATTATGCGCATTAATAAGTAAATTGTAAATAAAAATAAAATAAAAGTAATATTAATAATATTTATAAAAAAGATCATCCTCTTTGAGGAATTTTTTTTTTTTTTTAATATAGAAATAATAAAAATATAGTTTATTTGTATTAATAAAATTAAAATCTACTGATTGTATTACATTAAATTGGAATTATTATACAAAGATAATATTGATATTAAATCATCAGATTTCTATTTTTATATAATGAAAAATAAAAAAAAGAGAATAAGGGGAATAAAAAAAATCATACTATTTGTATGTTTTTTTTTTTTTAAAAAAAGGTAATATTTAAATAATTATTATTATTTTTTAAATTTAAAAAAATAGAGATATAATTATTGAAATATTTTATAAATAATAAAAATGATTATATAATTAAAGGGGTGAAATATTAAAAAATGATTATATTGTGAATTTGCGTTGTTATTACTTTATGTTATTATTATTGTTGTTATTATTTTAATATTATTGAGCAGCAGCGGAGGTTGTATTTGTATGAACAGTCTTATTTAATTTTGTTATGTTATCTGCAATAATACCATCTACACCTAGTTCTTTTTGAATTTTAACATTGACTGGATCAACACTATTAAAAAAAAAAATAAAAAAAAAGAAAAAAATATTAATATAAATTTTATAGGGCCTTTTATCAATATGATATCTGATAATTTGGCTACTTACTTTTTACTACCATATGTAAATAACAATAGATTATCGTTATGAACTAAATTAACATAGGAGTGGTTATTTAATATGGTTTCACTATCACAAACTATACCATCTAAATTTACTGTTTTAACGAATGTGACAGCATTTAAAATTGAATTACATCTTGTATCATTAACATTTACATCTGGATCAAAGGTATCGAAAAAAGTTGGTGTATCGCAACATATTAAAAACAAAACTGGGTATCTAAATTGCTTAGTTCTTAACAAAATTGCAATATCTGGGTCAAAAGTAAGAAAGGCGATTCTTCTATCTTTAACTTCATTAAAAACAATCTAATTAATAAAAAAAAAAAATTAGATATATTTTATTTTAAAAATATAAAGTGGGTATTATAAAAAAAATACATACATTTAAAATTATATCAACAAACTCATTTCTTTCTGGTGCTTTGAATTTTCTTAAATTTTGCATTGCTAAATTTGGATATTTAATTTCAATCATGAAACCAATTTCTTGTGGTACTAAGTGAAAAGCATCTTGAAGAGTTGAGAATCTGTCATGAATAATGGATGATGGTCTAACTGAATCAGGCTTTACTGAGAGCTCGATACCACCTTGGCTTAGGTCCAATAAAGATGAAAGGTGTTGCGATGCGTCAAAAGTTGGAGCAAGGGATAAAAGGTCGCTTGTGCTTTTAGAGATACGTAAAGACTTCATACGCTTTAAGGTATGTGAGATAAGGTCACGTTTATTTGAAGTTGGTTTAACTTTTAAAAACTGCTCCAAAGTTAAACGATTAATAGCCTCTTTCATTGTAAAACCCTCTGTGGTTTGGATTTCAATCTCGTAATCGTGAAATATAACTGGAACACTATCATAGGTTAATTGCAAATCAAACTCTACCATTTTAGCACCAAACTGAGCGGCAGTTAAGAAAGAGAGAATTGTATTTTCAGTTACAGCATTTGCATTGATACCAAAATTGTTTTTACCATTACCACGATGACCAATAAGTGTTTGGGGTTGCTCAACAAAAGAGTGCCATAAATTTGATAGAGAATTTTGTGGATGATTGAATGGTGAGACGACTAAATAATTGCAACGGAATTCCCCAATTGGTAAAAGTTTTTCCCCAATGATTGGTGTATAGATTTTGCCCCAGAGGTCATTACATTGTTTTGACCCTATATAGGCTCTACCCAATACCCTCCAATCGAATGATGGGGTACTTGCACCGTTGGTTTGATTCTCACGGAGTAATAAACTAATTGAAAAACCAAATACTGATGGGGAATGTGTATGGAGAACTAGCTCTGTGAAACCATGTAAAGGTAATGGGAACTCTTGACTTAAACCAAAGGGATCATGTAATCTTAGCACCAATTGAGTTGGATCTATGAAATTATCGTATAGCTGCACTGGAGATTCATCAACTTGTAATTGAACACGCAATTGATATTCATCTTCTGGGAGCCATCCTCTGCCAATCCATGGTTTACTGCCACTTTCCAAGACACCGAAAAGACCATCATTAACAAACATATCTATACCCTCGACAACTAATGTTCTGCTTTGACCTCTAGATGCCTCCCATTCAACAAGGCACTTTTTCTTTTTATTTACATCTAAATAACCATTGACCGTTTTTGTAGTGATGCTATTATTTTCGATTGTACTTTCTGCAGTAGTACGATTATAAAGTCCATTATTTAAAATTAAATATTTATAAGATATTCTAGTTGCCTTTGGGAATAATAAAGTTGTGGTCCAAATTAAATGAGAATCAGTTTTTTCTGTATTTGTTAGCTGTGGTGCATCTTTAACTTTCCAATTACCAATCTCTTGACCTTCACCAATAACCGCAACACTTTCATTATCTTTAACATAATTAATTGGTGTTTCAATTTTGAATGTTACTCTAGTCATTAAAATTTCGTGTGGTAACATGTTTCTATTCTTTTTTATCTCTGTACCATCTCCGCCTCCATTACAATCATTATTTACCTCTACCTTATATGTTCCATTTGTTGATGTTGTTGTTGATGATGTTGTTGTTATATGATTATTACTACTATTACTGTTTTGTTGATCATTTGTTATTATATCATTATGAAATGTATTAAAAATTATTTTACCATTATTATTATTACTACTATTATTATTATCACCATTTCTATTTATATTATTTACACAACTGCCACCAATTTCGCCATTACTAATACTATTACTTCTTGGAATAACCCTATTTATAAAACTATCTTCATCTATATTATTATTATCTTTTTTATTAATATTTATTTTATTATTGTTATTATTATTATTATTATTGACGGTATCATTTTGAAAATTATTAGTTAAATTATTATTATTGGCGTTGTTATTATTATTTATATTTATATTATTTGTTAAATTATTATTATTATTATTATTATTTATATTGGTATTATTTGATTTAGTTATCGGTGAAAATACCATATTTATAATATTTATTTATTATTTAATAGTAATAATATTTAAAATTAATTTCGTAAATTTTTTAAAGAAGAAAAGAAAAGAAAAACAAAAAAAAAAAAAAAAAAAAAAAGATATTTTGTTCTTTTAAAAGGCGTGTGTTCCAAAAAAATTTTGCAAAGTTATCAAAAAAAAAAAAAACTATGAATGTTTTTTTTTTTTCCAACAATGCTCCAAAAAACAATAGTAATATTATTAAAAAACAAAATAAAAATAAATAAAATAACAAAAGCTATTGGTACTAATATAGTAATTAATTATCTAATTAATTTTTTTTTTTTTTTTAATTATTTAAATTAATTTAAATTTTTTTTTTTTTTTTTAAAAATAAAATAAAAAACAAAATTTTCTCTATATATGAAAAAACTAAAATGAAACATTTTTATCTATATTTTTTTTTGAAATTATTACCTTTTTCCATTTTGTAGCTTTATATATTATTTTTTATTATTTATTTATTTGTTTTAAAATAATTGTTATTACTTTTAATATATGATATGAAATTTATTTACTATAAACAATTTAATTGATATTTTAATAAAAAAAAAAAAATTAAAAATTAAAAAAAAATAAAATAAAAAATAATAAAAAAAATAAATAATTAATAATTATTATAAAATAAATTTAAAAATAAAAAAAAATATATAGTGTGTTATATTTGTATAATGGTGAAATGGTGATAATAAAGATATTAATATCTTTTTAAATAGTATATAGGTAATATTAATATAATAAAAAAATATATTTTTTCGATTAACTGTGGAGTTTTTTTTTTTTTTTTTTTTAATTTTTCGTTAAAAAAAAAAATTAAAAATAAAAAAAAATAATTTGTTTTTATTTTTTTAACGTAAAAAGACACCTGTTACTCCACGTCAAGATTGATTTGGATTTTGTAAAGGGGTGGTGCAATATAATATCTATTTTAAACCTAAATGAATCAAAATGGTTAAGCAATAGCACCACCATTTCAAAAAAAAAAAAAAAAAATGAAAAAGGATTATAATAATAGTTGTTTGTGTTAATAATTTGAATTCACATTGACCAGAGAAAAGTATTTTACAGATTCAAGAAGTAACAAAAATGATTTAATTTATGAGATATAGGGCGGTCTTTTTTTGAAGTTTGGATTTCTTTTTAAAGAAAAAAGTATGAAAATTAATTAAATTTAATAACCCCTACCCCCATATCGATTTTATAACTTTTTGAAAAAAAAATTAACCCACCAATTAAATTAAATTTTTTTATTTTCTATTTTAAATTTATTTTTATTTTCATTTTCATTTTTTCTTTTGTTTTAATACAAATACAAATTTATATTTGTTTTATTATATTTTTTTTATTATTTCCTAAGAATGACATCAAAAATGAAAGCTGTTGCATATAAATCTAAAGGTTCGAAATTAGAGTTAATAGAATTGCCAATCCCAGAGCCAAAAAAGGGAGAGGTAAGATTAAAGGTTATTTCATGTGGTATTTGTCATACTGATATGTTATGTGGTGTTTTAATACAATCCCAAAGAGTACCAGGCCACGAAGTCATTGGATCTATTGAAAAGATGGGTGAAGGTATAGATACAGAGAGATTCAAGATTGGTATGGTAGTCGGAGTAGGTTGGTTTGGTGGCAATCATTGTACAAAGTGTAGATCATGTTTGGAAGATCAATGGATCCATTGTAAACATCAAACCAATTGTGGTTTGCACTATGATGGTGGTTATGCAGAGTATATGACATGTCCCGAAGATGCATTGGTAGTTATACCGGATGGAATGGATCCAGTAGAGACAGCTCCATTATTATGTGCCGGTGTTACAGTCTTTAACGGCTTTAGAAATCAATACATTAAAGCAGGTGCATTGGTCGGTGTTCAAGGTATTGGTGGTTTGGGTCATTTAGGAATTCAATTTTGTCGTAAGATGGGTTATGAAGTTATTGCAATGTCATATGGCAACCATAAAAGAGAGCTAGCCATGCAATTAGGTGCAAACCATTATGTCGACATGTCAAGTAAAGATTGTGTAGAAAAAATTCAAAAAATCGGTTCAGTTAAATGTATTATCTGCACAGCTCCTTCTGCCTCGGCACTTCCTGGTTTGATTGATTGTCTAGGTGTAAATGGAAAAGTAGTTGTAACAGCAGCATTCCCCGAAGACTTTAGTGCATCATCGATTAAATTAATCGATGGATCTAAATGTGTTATGGGCTGGGCCTCTGGTGATTCGCGTGACTCTACAGACACTATTCACTTTGCCAGATTAAATGATATCAAGCCAATGGTAAAAGTATTCCCATTAGAAAAAGCAGCTGAAGCTTTGGAAAATATTGACAAAGCAAGATTTAGATATGTCATTTCATTTTTACCAGAATCAAGATTAAATAGTTATAAAATAAATGAAAGAATAAATAAAAACTAAAATTTAGATTTTTAAATAATTTTTTTCTTTTTTTTTTTTCTTAGTTTAATAAATTAATTTATTCTATTTCTTTTTCTAAAATGTTTAAAGTCGAATGATTAAAGTTGTCTGATGAAATTACTTGTCTGATATTGCTATTGTTACTATAGATGTTGTTATTATTATTACTATTATCTTTTTTGCTATCCTTTAATATATAGATATCGGTCAAGTTTCGAAGTTTTTTAATTTCTTTATTTGAATCTAAATTTAAAATAGTCTTAAATGATAGATATGTGTCAGTAAAGATATTGGGGTTATTAATGTTACTATTTTTATAATACTTACAAATGGGAATAATGGATTTGATTCTTTTTCTAAAAATTCTAAAATTTTATTTGAAGATTCATTTGATAAACCAACAATAACTGGTGTTTTTGGTAATTCGTTAACTACATCGCTTATTAAAGTATTACTGTTTATATTATGGTTATTTAAAATTACTGTATTTATATCGATATTTAATTTTAATTTTCTAATTTCTTTAATTAAATTAATTGTATCACAATTATTTATATTGCTATTATTACTATTATTATTGCCATTATCAATCATTAACAGTTGTTTAATTGGTCTAGTTAATTCTTTGTCTAATCTCTATAAAAGTTATTAAAATAAAATTTAGTATTTCATTTAAAAATTTGTTCGGTTTACCCAAAATGATTTTTTTTTTACTTTTTTTTTTTTTGTGTATGTGTGTTAAAATTAATGAATAAATACTTTTAAGGGATTACAACCGATTCTTTGTGGTTCTACTTCTTTTTCTTTTTTTAATCTATAGTATAATGGTTGTTGTTGTTGTTGTTGTTGTTGTTGGTTATTATCGCTTTCATAAATTATTTCGATTTTTGGAAATTCTTTAATTAAATCATTCTGATAATTATTACTACAATAGTTCTTTTTAAAATAAAAAGAAATGTAATTGTTATTAATTTTATTGATTAAGTTGAATGGTTTTTTTATAAACATAATGAATGGTTTTATTTAAAAAATAAAAAAATAAAAAAATATAAAAAAATAATTTTTTTTAAAAAAATTAAAAATTTTCAAAAAAAAGTTCCTTTTGGTTCTTTTTGATGAAAAATGTTCATTCTTTTTTCATAATTAATTTTTGCATTTTCATATTAAATCGTTTTTATCCTTTCGCATTGCAATAAAAAATGTCCCATTTTTAAAAAAATAAAATAAAAAATTACGAAATACATCCAAATTCCAGAGTCGATGTGCAACCATTATGGGTTTTATTTTTTAAATATCCAATCAAAAAAAAAAAAGTATAAATTGAAAAAAATTTTATAATTTTTTTTAAAAACTTTTATATTTACAAATATATATTAATTATTTCAAATAATCTTTTTAATAAATAAAAAAAAGAAAAAATAATAATGTCAACAATGAAAGCGGCTGTATTTAAAGAAAAAAATGGTCAACTTGAAATCGTTGAAAAACCAATCCCAGAACCAGCAAAAGGTTGGGTTAGAATTAAGGTACATAGTTGCGGTGTATGCCATTCAGATTTTGTAGTTAAAAGTGGTATGTATTTTCTGTATTATTTTTATTATTTTTCTATTTTTTTAAATATTAATTATTTTTTTAAAACAAAAATAGGAGCCTTTGGTAACCCATTCCCAAGAACACCAGGTCATGAAGTTATTGGTGTTATCGATAAATTAGGAGATGGTGTAGATGCTACTAGATTTGAATTGGGTAAACTTGTAGGTGTTGGTTGGTATGGAGGTAGAGGAGAAAATGGATGTGGTACATGTGATAATTGTCGTGAAGATCAATGGATTTTTTGCACACATTCAATGGTTTGTGGTATTCATTATGACGGTGGTTATGCAGAGTATATGACATGTCCTGAAGATGCTTTGGTATTTGTCCCAGAGGGTATGGATCCAATTGAATCAGCTCCATTATTATGTGCAGGTATTACTGTATACAATTCATTTAGAAACTTAAATATTAAGTCAGGATCATTGGTCGGTGTTCAAGGTATTGGTGGTTTAGGTCATTTAGGTATTCAATTTGTTAAAAAGATGGGTTATGAAGTTATTGCAATGTCAGGTGGTAGTGGTAAGAAAGAATTAGCTAAAGAATTAGGAGCTGCTCATTATGTCGATATGTCCAAAGATTATATCGACGAAATGAAAAAGATTGGTTCAGTTAAATGTATTTTAGTCACCGCTCCAAATGCACAAAACATTCAAGGAATGTTAGAATCATTAGGCATCAATGGTAAATTAGTATTACTTGCACTTTTACCAGAACCATTCAATGCCAATGCCGGTACATTAATTGGCGGTAATAAATCCATTGTTGGTTGGGCTTCAGGTGATTCTCGTGTAAGTATTATTATATTGTTATTATTTAATTGATATATATATTACTGTTTTATTAATAATTAATTTTAAATATACAGGACCTCCATGACACTCTAGTTTTCGCTAAAAACAATAATGTCAAACCAATGGTCAAATCATTCCCATTAGAACAAGCTAGAGAGGCTTTAGATAATATTGGTGATGCAAGATTTAGACATGTTATTAAATTACAATAAAAAAAGTAAAATAAAATTAGATGGTAGTTTTACTTTTAAAAAAATTTATTTTACAAGTTTTTTTAATTTATTAAATATTTTTGAATATATTCCGTGACATCAATATCAAAATCTCTGATGATATGTGATATTTCATTTTTATTATATTATACTATATTTATTTATATGATATCAGCGTTTTTTTCATGTATTTTTTCTCATTTTAGTGAATTCATTAAAGAATACAACATTATTAATAAAAGAAGAAAGATTTTTTGATGTGTATAAAAATGTGATGAAAAAATTTTTTATTTTTTAATTTTAATTTTTTTTTTTATTTTTTTTATTTTTTTATTTATTTTTTTATTATTTTTTTTTTTAATGATTACAATCCATTCGTGGTTTCATATACAAATTTTATTATCATATAACGAACATCGAAATCCTTACTTTATTCCTTTTCCACTTTATTTTATAAAAAGATTTATAATAAAATAATATAATTGTATAATTTTTATACTAAAAAGGAAATATGTTTAATTAATTATAATAAAAATTTTTTTTTTTGGGAATCACCCCACTATTTTTTAAATTAAGTATTTTTTTTTAAAAAATTAAATAATTTTTTTTTTTTTTTAATTTTTTTTTAATTTTTTTTATTGATTGATGTTTAAAATAAATTAGGAAATAGTTATAGATTATTTATTTAATTTCAATTTCAATTTTTTTTTATTTATTTTTATTCCATAAAACTAAAAAGTATTTAAAGAAAATAATTTTACAAAATTTATTTTCATTTTTCATTTTCATCATTCAAGAACATCAAGATAATTGTATAATGATTATAAGGTAGCATTAAAAAATATCAAGTAATGTGGATCATAAAAAATTATCAGGTATAATTTAGCATTAAAAGATATAAAATATTATTTAGCAATAAAAAATTTCAAGCATTATTTATTATGTATCATTAAAAAATATAAAATATTTTATAATATTCAATAAAGTTTTCAATCAACTATCTTTTTTTTTTATTGAATGTAATGGTTATAAGGTAAGTATTATGGATTATTAAAAATATCAAGTAATGTTGATCATACAAAAATATCAAGTAATATTTGGAATTAAAAAATATCAAGTAATATAGATCATAAAAAAATATCAAATAATATAGATCATAAAAAAATATCAAATATTATTTAGTAATAAAAATTATCAAGTATTATTTAACATTCAAAAATAAAATATCATGTATTTTTTAGAATTAAAAAATAAAAATATTATTTAGAATTTAAAAATTTCAAGTATCATTAAGAAATATAAAATATTATATAATATTCAAACAATTTTTCAAACAACTATTTTTTGTTTTTTATTAAAGGTAATGATTATGAGGAAAGTATTATGGATAATTAAAAAATATCAAGTAATATGCATCATAAAAAAAATCAAGTAATATAGATCATAAAAAAATATTTGATATTTTTTAGCAATAAAAATATCAAGCATTATTTAGCAATAAAAAATATCCAGTATTATGTAACATTCAAAAATAAAATATCAAGTATTATATTATGGATCATACAAAATATCAATTATTATTTGGCATGTAAAAATATCGAATATTATTTAGCATTAAAAAATTTCAAGCATAATTTATCATTAAAAAATATAAAATATTTTTTAACAGTCAACCAAGTTTTCAATCAACGATCTTTTGTTTTTTTATTGAATATAATGATTATTTTTATGGATAATTAAATATATCTAGTAATCTGGATATTATATAAATATCAAGTAATATAGATCATAAAAAATATCAAATATTATTTATCATATAAAATATAACAAGTAATATGGATCATAAAAAAATCTCAAATATTATTTAGCATTTAAAAAATATCAAGTAATATAGATCATACAGAATATCAAGTAATATAGATCATACTAAATATCAAGTATTTATTAGCAAAAAAAAATAATATGAAACATTCAAAAATATCAAGAAATATAAATCATACAATCAACTCCCATTTGGTATTTTGATTACATAGATACTGAGTTGGGCCCGCTTGGTATCTATGTTTTTGAAATTTACCAAATTTTCAATGTGATGGTTGGTTGTGTATACTGCGTGGTGGTATACATAATTAACCACAAATTTTCAATATGCTGTTTAATTATTTATACCGCCTGAAGGTATAAATAATTAAACGCTCGGCTCTAATATACTAACCTCCCCGTGGTAGAGCTGGAAACACTCTTTACAAAGAGTGGCTAATAGTATAAAAATCAATAAAATCAATAAATTAAATAAATAATGGTATTAATACCATTTTATTATCTTTAAAAATTAATTATAAAATCTTTAAAAATTTTTTTTTCTTTAATTTTTTTGGGGATTATTTTTTTTAAAAGTTTAATTTAACTTATTTTATTTAATATTTAAATTTCAATATGCGTAAGGTTACCATTGGAATCTAAAGGCAATATAATAATTCTACGTATAGCATTATTTTTGTTTTCTTTTGATTAGTTTTTATTTAAATTTTAGAAAAAAATTATTATTTGTTAATATATTATTTCAGAATTTATAGTCACATTTAATTTGAAGATATCTATATTGATTTGGTAACATTTTAGCTGTAATTGGTTTGAATAAATCCATATGAACGTTTAAAATGTTGAGTTGGGTTGCATTTCGTAGATAGCCATCTAAAATAATATCTTGGGAACACTCTTTACATAATACAAATATTTTCAAGCCATCACTGGTTTGGGCGTGTTTAACCACTATTATTGGATGTAGGAGTATTTCTTTTGTTTACATATCGATGATAATTATTAAATTATTTAAAAAATAGAAAAAAGCCTATTTTAAATCAAAAATAAAAAAAGTAATAATAATTCCAAAATTTTAAAAAATTTTTTTTTTTTTTTTTTTTTAATTTTTTTTAATTTTTTATCATTTTCATTATTTTCAAAAAAAAATAAAAAAAATAAAAGTTCATTAACTAATTTAATTTAGATTAACAAAACAACAACAACAACAACAATATAATAATGATAAATAGAATATTAATAATATTTTTAATAATATTTATTATAAATAATAATAATAATGTCAATAGTATAAGTGTCAGTAATTTACATTCAACTAAAGATATTGAATTTACCATGTACCATAATGAAGATAAAGCATTACCATGTACAGTTGTATTTAAACCAAAATTAATTCCACATTCAACTGAATCAATTTCATTCGTTGACTCTGTTAGAAATAGAAAAGCATTTTCAATTAAATGTACACAGCCATTATCAAAAGAAAATAGAAACGTAATTATTACTCTATATTTCAAAATATTTTAAACTATCACAACATTATTAACAACATATCTTTTTCATAATAATAATAATAATAATAATAATAATAATAATAATAATAATAATAATAATAATAATAATAATAATAATAATAATAATAATAATAATAATTAATGTTATTTTTTTATTTAGTATTATTTTAAATCTGGTGATTTATTTAAAACTACAGTATTTTCAGATAGACAACCAAATAGTTTAACATTTTCATCATTACCAAAAAGCTCATTAAATGACTCATCATTACAATATGAATTTTTAAAGATTAATTTGGATTCTAATAATTTTAATGTTTTAGCAAGCAATTATCAATTAAAAAAAACAACACCAGTCGTTCCAAATAAAAAAACAGGTGCAGTTGATCCAATTTATGTTCGTATTGAATTCTCTGAAGATGTTTTAAAAATGGCAAATGATGAACCAAAATTAGAAAAAGAAAAGAAAGAAGAAAAAGAAAAAGAAGAAAATCAATCATTCATTGGAAAATATGTAAGCTATTAACATTTTATTTATTTTTTAACATATAAATATTAATATATCTTTTTATTTAAAATTTTAGTGGTACTACTTATTACCAATCTTTTTAGTCATGCTTGTAAATTTAATTGCCCCACCACCACAACAACAAGGGGGTGGTGCTCAAGGTGGTGGTGCTCCAGCCAAAAGATAATTAATAAATTTCAATGATAAATAATAATAGCTTTATAATATATAAAAATACACTATTTCTTTTTATTTTATGTTTATTTGAATCCCATATTTTTTAAATCACTGAAATATAAAATAATAATTATTTTAAAATGGGGGTTTAAAACATGTTTTTACGAAAAGGTATTTTAAAAAATATCTTTTTTTTTTTTTTTAATTATTTTAAATTATTTTTTTTTTAAAATTTTAATATTTATTTTCGGTTTGGGATTTAATATTTTACCACATTATTTTATAGATTATATATAATATACACCCTAATCATACTCTCACCCAACCAGTGCATTGAAAAATCAACAACACTTTTTTATTTTTTTAAAATTTTTTAAAATTTTTTTTTTTTTAATTATTTTTTCAAAGTTTAAATTTATTACAAACACAATACATTAAATAAATAATATATTGCTTAATTGTAAATCAAAATAAATGTATAGTTATAAATATTATAATTTCGATTTGAATATCGAAGAAGAATTAACAGATGAAATTTCAAAACTAATATGTTTATGCACAAATAATAATAAAAATAAAAATAAAATTCAATTGGATAGTTATGATGACCAATCAAAATATGCAATAATAAAACATAATAATAAATTAATTGCAGTTGGAAGAATCACATTCGAAAATATTAAAGGGTATATATTATAAATAATCATAAATAATAATAACAATAATAGTATAGGTGATGATTATGGTGATAATAATAGTAATAATAACTTAAAGGCTATAATAATTATATTAATTAAATTTAATTTTTATAGTGAATTTAAAACAGAAGAGGTTAGCCAAAATAAAATAAAAATAGATAGATATAACCAAAGAATTATAGATTTTAATCGTGTTTGCGTTCACCCAGATTATAGAAGGAATTTAATTTATGAAGCATTATTAATATGGTTATTTAAATATGCAGAAGATCACCATTACACTACCATCATTGGTGTTCAAAGATTAATGAATCAAAGATTAATTGAAAAAGTTAAAAGATTGGGTTTTTTAATTTATAATAACAAATTAAATAATAATAATAATAATCATTTTTTAAATAGTAATAGTAATAATAATGAAAATAATAATTTATGTAACATAAATAATAATATCAATGTAAATAATGTAAATAGTAATTGTAATTTTAATAATAGTATAAATAATAATATTAATAATAATATAAATAATAATAGTAATAATGGTTATAATAATAATATAAATAATAAAGATTCTGTTTCAATCGTTGACCCATGGGATCAAAATAATAGTATTAAAATGGTACCATTAGTTCATTATATTAAACCAAATTTATTGGATCATTTTTATTTTATAAATTTATGTTTAGATAACAGAAAGGAAGAATTTGAATCAGCTATAAAATTGGTTAAGTTTAGTACAGATTTTCATTTACATTATAGTGGTGCAAGTGACAGTTTTTTATTTTTCGACAATAAAAATCAAAAGAATATTCAAAAGTCAATGTTAAATTTTTCAAAGTCTTTAATATCAAAATTATAAAACATATCAATAAAATAAATAAAAGTAAAACTATTTTTTTTTTTTTTTTAAAAACTAATTGATTTATTTAAAAATTTTGTTAAATAAATATATAAAGGAATATACATAATAAATATCATAATATAATATAAATAATAATTGATTATGTTATTATTGTTATTATTAATTATGTTTTTTTTTTTTAATTTACTATTATTAATACATGAATCACTTTAAAAAGAATTAATCGAGATTACACTATAATAAAGGAGATGAAATAAACAATTTTAATGTTTGTTCCAGTGTGGTGGGTATTTTGGTGATTCAGTAATCTTTAAATCACCATCACGAATAGCACATTCAGTGTTACCAACTGAACATCTAATGTAGTCACCAGTGCATCTAATGTAGGTGTTGGCTGAACATTCGATTTGAGTACGACGGTTTTCACGACCAGCTGTAGCACATAAGTAACCACTTTCAGAGATACATCTAGTTTCACCACGACCTTTACATTCAATGGTTTCGTTTAAGCTGCTAACAGAGAGAGTATTGTGATGTGAGAAACATTTAACATTGCCATCTGATGATGAACCTTCTGATGATGAACCTTCTGAACCTGAAGCAGATGAATCAGTTGATGAAGCACTGCTTGAACCAGAGTTTGATGATGAGTCAGTTGATGAGGCAGATGAATCAGTTGATGAAGCAGATGAACCAGAGGCAGATGAATCAGTTGATGAAGCAGATGAACCAGAGGCAGATGAATCAGTTGATGAGGCACTGTTTGAACCAGAGTTTGATGATGAATCAGTAGATGAGGCAGATGAACCAGAGGCAGATGAATCAGTAGATGAAGCAGATGAACCTGAGGCAGATGAGTCAGTGGATGAAGTGGATGAGCCTGAAGCAGATGAATCAGTTGATGAAGTAGATGAGCCTGAGGCAGATGAATCAGTTGATGAAGTAGATGAGCCTGAGGCAGATGAATCAGTTGATGAGGCACTATTTGAACCAGAGTTTGATGCAGATGAGTCAGTAGATGAAGCAGATGAACCTGAGGCAGATGAGTCAGTGGATGAGGCACTATTTGAACCAGAGTTTGATGAGGCAGATGAGTCAGTTGATGAGGCACTGTTTGAACCAGAGTTTGATGCAGATGAATCAGTTGATGATGCACTGTTTGAGCCAGAGTTTGATGAGGCAGATGAATCAGTGGATGAGGCACTGTTTGAACCAGAGTTTGATGAAGCACTTGAATCAAATGATGATGATGAACCAGCACTATTTGAACCACTATTTGATGAAGCACTTGAATCTAATGATGATGATGAAAAACTACCACTGGCACTATTTGAACCACTATTTGATGCACTAGAGTCAAATGATGATGATGATGATAAACTACCACTACCACTTGCAGAGGCACTTGAATCAGTTGAATTATTTTCAGATGCTGATGAATCAATGATAGCACCGCTTGATTGGCTACTAGCAGCTGATGAGTCTTGGGCTAAAATAATACTAAATAATAAAAAGACTACTAAAAGAAGACTTAAAACTTTCATTTTTTTTTTTTTATTAAATTTTTATTATAACTGATTAGTTAAAAAATAAATAGTGATAGATAAATAAATAAATAATATATAATAAATAGTAAATTATTGAAAACTATATTAAAAACATAAATAAATAAATAAATAAATAATAAATATAAAATATATTTTATTTAATTAAATAATTGAATATTTGATTGAATGATTATAAATTTTTTTTTATTTTTCTTTTATACTTTTTTTTATGTCATTAGTTTCATTATTTATAATATTTAATTATTTTGAAAAAAATCCATAATATCAATAATTTTAAAAAGTATGATAATAAAACCCGATTATTATAAAAAATGGACTAAAATAAAGAAATACTCTATCCACTATATTACCGAGATTATTAGGTTATGTGTGATAAGTTAAAATTTAATTTTTTTTTATTTATTTTTTTTTTTAAAATATATATAAGGTTGAGTGTTAATGGTGTGAAAAGTGTAGTTATTGGCTAGTTATTCTTTTATTATAATTGATCATCGTTTACTAATTAATTAAATATTATCAAAAAAGTTATCATTATTTTTCAAATGAAAATCAAAAACCAACAACAAAATATAATAAATTTATTTTACCCCAAAAAAAACAAAAAAAAATAAAATAAAATAAAAATATAACAGCATAAATGATAATGTTTTAACTTAATTGTTTATTTTATTAGTGATTGTACTTTAACAACAATAATCTTATATTTACACATTATTAGGATAAAATAATTTTATTATTATTTTGTTTTTTATTAAAATAATAGATACCACACACAAATCCAAACATATCCACACACACCCTCCCACATATAAAATAAATATAACCCAACCACAACTAAACACCATTTTTAAAACTTATCCTATTTTATTAATAAAAGGATTTTAACAAAAAACACTTTTAATTTTTTTATTTTTAATTTTTTTTATTATAATAATTCTTATATCTATTAACATATCGAATATATTGGTAATATAACGTAAATGCAACAACAAATGACATGTTTTTTAAACGGTTTTTACAAATAATTTGATTTTAAGATTAAAAGTTAAATTAAATTTACTTATATCAACAAAAACAATTGTTATAATAATTAATTTTTATTTTAAAAATTTTTATTTTTTTAATTTTTTTTTTTTTTTTTTTTTTTAATTAAAATATAAAAACCTTTTTTTTTCCTTTTATTATAAAACTACCTTTTTTTATTTTATTATTTTAAAATGATTTTATAATTACTTGGGGGAACAAACCCAAATAATATGAAAATATGATTATTATATTTAACTTTTTTACCATGTTGTACAAAATATTTCAAAAAAAAAAAAAAAGATAATAATAAATAAAAAAAATAGAAAATATGAATAATTATTTTTTATAATAAATAATTAAAATAATAATATAATTTTATATTTAATTGTTTATTTATTTCCTTTAAAAAATTAAAACCTATATAGTTTTTTTATTTTTATTTTTATTTTTATTTTTATTTTTACTTTTATTTTTATTTTTATTTTTATTTTTATTATTTTTATTGAGAGGTACAATAAATTTGGTCAAAGCCATAGTCATTATTAAAATCACATGCGTCAGGTATAACTATTTGATTACAATTTGATGAAGAGTTACATAAATTATTTGTTGCAATTCCATTTTTACATTGAGTTTGGAAAAATTGATTATTATTATTATTTTTAAGTGATATATTTAAATTTGTTGAAAAATAAACTGAATATGATAAGTTTTGGAGGTCACAGTCTGAACTCTGGTTATCAAAAATTGAATAAACTTGAACATTATCTGGATAGTATGGTTCTTTTGAGATGGTAACTAACGAAAATTGTTGAGTTAAGGTATTTTGATTATTAATTAGTCCGATGAATGGAATAAAGTTTGGTGTTGATAAACATGTTCCGTTTTTAATTGAGGTTGCATTTACAAAATTACCAGTGCATGTTGAATTATCGTTATCATATTCGGCAACTCCTACACGTAATGCATCAATAACTATAAACCATGATGACTCGATACTGTCACTACTGCTGCTCTCAGTGCTTGAAAAGTCGTCTTCGCTATTGCTATTAAAAACATCGTTTAATGATCTCCCAACTTTGCTGTAACACTCATCTGTGGTAGCTACAAATGAAAATCCGATGCCTTCAATTTCGTTGGTACACCCATTACTCTGATATGGTATAAAATTTGCATATAAATTTTGACAGTTTATGAATGCATCAAAATTTAAAATTAAAATACACACTAATAATAATAGTAATTTCATTTTAATTTAGCTTATATGGTTATTAAATTATGGTTTATAAAAAAAAAAAAAAAAAATTAAAATTAAAAAAATTAAAATTAAAAAAATAAAAAATAAAAAAATAAAAATCTTTTTTTTTTTTTAGAATTTGTGCAGAGTGGTTTTGAGAAAATGATTGGTTTTTTTTTTAAATTATTTATAATTTTGTTTTTTTTTCGAATCGAAAAATAATAAAATTATTTTAAATATTGTATAAATACATTGTAAACCAAAATGATAATATACAAATTTTTTTTAATTTTTTTAAATTTTATAATATATGTCAATTCGCAAATATTACCCGCTGACCAAGGTATTTAACTTCATTCCATAACATCATTAATCAATCAATTTTTACATTTTTTGTTTAATATATATATATTAAACACATATAAATAATTTTTTTTTTTTTTTTTATATTAATTTTTATTTTCTTTATTTACAAATAATGAAACAGCAACATGTCTTAGCACTTTTTTAAACTTAATTGGTGTAACCAATCTTCCATCAAATTTATGTACAATATCAGGAATAACATGTAATATACTTCAAGAAGATACTTCGCAATACTTTGTAAAAGCAATGTTAATATCATGCCTTATTTTATTTTTTTATTTATGTGTTTATTATTAACTTTTAATTTTTTTTAATTTTTTATTATAGACAAATAATTCAATCATCAACCTACGAAATTAAACCAACAGATATATCTTGTATGAATTTTTTAGAGAGTTTATATGTAACTAGATCATATTTTGATAAGGATATATTATTACCAATTTATCCAAAATTAACTTCAATTGGTTGTTCTGGTTGTTTGGGTACTTCAATGGGTCAGTTATTTTTAAATCCAGTTTCAACTTCACTTAAAGATATCAGTTTTACAAGTATTGAAGAACCAAATCTTGCATTTCAATTAGATTTCTCAAAAATTAAAACTTTAAATTCTTTGTAAATATTAATAATTATAATTAAAATAATAATTATTTTTCTTTTTTATATTAATATTTTTTTTTTTAATCATTTTAAAGTGCTTATGAAGTTAGTGTAAACAAAGTATCAACAAGTTCTATCATATTAAATAATGATCTTTTATCACTGGGTGCAGTTCAATTTCCAATAATTTGTTATTTTACATCAAATAATTTACCACCAATAAGTGAATTAATGGCAATCAGTTCTCTAAGATTTATTACCAATAAACCATACGATTACACCAATCTATTATCATACAGAAAAGTAAGAATTTTAGACATTTATTATGTAACTGGACTATCCGATTTCCCACCTTTTTCTCAAATTCCTGACGATAATATCTTTGAGCAAATGTAAAGTATAGTTATTTTTCAATTTTTTAATGATAATAATAAATATTAATAGTTTTCTTTTTTCTAGTGGATCAAGAGCACAATATAATCCCAAATCAACTAAAATCGATTTATCAAATTTAAAAAAATTAAAAGTTATGAATTTTCGTGATACAGGTGGTTTTCATGTAAACAATGAAATTCCTTTTTTACCACATCCAAATTTAGAATCACTTTCAATAAGCAGTGGTTTTCTTTCAGATCCAAGAGATTTTGTCAATAACTCTCCAAAACTTACCTCCTTAGTACTATCTTATGATTCAATTGGTTTAGATATTTCAACATGGAGATTAAGCCAACTTAGTAGATTAGAATCTTTAGATTTGTCCTATAATTCTCTTACAGGTACTCTCGATGAAAGTTTTTGTCACATTAAAGATCTACGTATTCAAAATAATCAATTGGAGGGTCCTCTACCTAGTTGTTTTGTTTGCTATTTTACACCAATTTCTTATGCTTTTAGTAATAATAAATTTACAAACTTAAATCCTATCCCGCCCTGTACAACTATTATCCCCAATCTTTGGTATAATTCAAGTGAAGAAAGTAAGTTTATTTAAAATTTTTCAATATTTTTATTACAAAGTTCAAACATGTTTATTAATTTTAAAAATTTATTATTTACTACTCTCCAGTGTTATATATTCATGGTAAAGATGTTGGTTTATCTGTTCAAGATATTATCTTACCCTCACCATATAATAATCTTCAAATTAAACTTGTTCAGCGTTCAAAGATTTTTAAAGTACCAATGATCCTATCTTCTGTACCAGAAACATTGGATGTAACTTTTATAGCATTAGCAACCGACGGTTCATCTACTCAAACATTTAAGCTATCACCTTTTTCAAAGAAACCAATTTTTACGAATATTATCCCAAGTCAAGCTCAAGGTCATTTAGAATTCAAAGGTTCTTTTTTTAGTTATAATAAAACTTCAATTAAAGTAACTCTAGATGGTTTTGATTGTTTAATATTATCCTCCACATTTTCAAGTATTTTTTGCCAAGTTCCAATTACTTTAGATTTCACAAAAACAAGTGTTAAAGCAATTGTAACTATTGATGATAATGGTCTTGGAATTAAAGTACCACAACCGCTATTGGAAGAGATGTATATAGATATGAGTAGTGAAAATATAATGTGTGGAGAAAATATAATGTGCGGGGAAAATCAATATTGTCTTGCTAATGGTACTTGTATTTGTAATAAAGGTTTCAAGTTGGTCGGGGGTGTATGTGTAGTAGAACCTTTGTGTCCAAGTAGTTGTTCAAATGCAGGTACTTGTGTAGAAGGGGTTTGCCATTGTGACGCTGATAGGGCATTGTTTGATTGTTCGGGTTATGTATGCAAAGAAACATGTCTGAATGGTGCATGTAATGAAGTAAATGGCAAATGTAAATGCTTACCAAATTATACAGGTTCAAATTGTTCAATTCCATCACATTATGTCACATCTGTTATACCGTGCTCTGTGGATGGTGGTAGTGTTACATTATACGGTTTATTCCCAGATACAACATCAGAATACACAGTAATAATTGGTTCACAAAATTGTCAAGTTAACTCAAAAAGTAATACCGAGATTCAATGTTTATTAGGCCCAGGTATGGGTACTCAAAATATTAAAGTCACAAATTCAAAATATAACATTAGTTTTACTGGTATTGGTATTTTTAATTTTTATAATCCAATTAAACAATGTCCAAATAATTGCACAAATATTTCAAACGGTTTATGTAATGCGACATCTGGTTCATGCGAGTGCCTTGGTGATTGGACGGGTTTCGACTGCTCTGTTAAAAAAGAATTAGCAATTTCAGCACCATTTGTTAACACTACCGTCGATACTAAAACTGGTGGAGCAAAAATGAATAGCAAAGAAACAGTTTATAAAATTGGAGTTGCTTCATTAAAGGAAATATCAATTGATGGTTCAATAGTTCAAAATCATTCATTAGAAGAGAATTGGGTATTTTTAGATCAAGAACAAGATAGTAACATTTTTACATTTGAACAAAAAATTGATGAAATTTCAAAAATAACATATATTATCGAAGAGGTTAAGCAAGATAAAGAATTTCAATTTGGAACAGTTAATTTTATGGTACCAAAAGAAGCAATTAAAATTTCAGTAAATATTTCAAATTACCAGTATCAAAATTCTTTAAATACTCTTTTATTATCATTTATTTCAGGTACCTCTTCAAACCAACAAAATAGTGATGATACATGTAACGAAAAAGAAGTTTCAATTGATACATCAAATGCAGATAACCAAAAAGATACAAACTATATTAGCATTAGTAAAAACTCACGTCAGTTAGTGGGAAGATTTATTAATCAAGTCGTTTCAGATGGCAGAGCAACTTTTATGTCAAGTTTTATAAATCAAACTAAAAATAGTAATGGAGAATTAAATGTTATAGTTTCATTAAATTTACCACATTGCCAATATTCATGTTTAATTGATCCAGGTAAATATTTTTTATTTTTTTTTTAGAAATATTAATTTTTATATACTAATAAAATTTTTCTTATTAGATTTTAGTTTGCTAATTACACCAGGATTTAAATCTGAATGTTCAAATGGAAAAAAAAATAATTGGTTAATTCCAGTCGCTGTGGTAGTTCCCTGTGTTTTTGTTTCTGCATTAGTGGCTATTTCAATTGTATTATATAGAAAACATAAATATAGTATTAAAATATTATCATTTAAATTAAAAAAAATAGATAGACGCTAAATAAAATTTATATTTTAATATTTTATTTTATATTACTTTTTTAAAGAAATCTTTCCGATAGAAAAAGTACTTTGATTTTCTTATTAAAGTTTTAATAAAAATACTGCCACTAAAAATTAAAAATAAAAATCCGAAAGATTAATACCTTAATACCACAAATTTTTTTTTTTTTTTAAAAATTAGTTTTAATAATTTTATATAAATATTTTTTTATTTTTTTTATTTATTATCAAAAATAATAACTTTAATTAAAAATCAATGGAAAACTATAATGATAATTCAAAAATTCAAAATATACTAATTTTTAGATTTATTGATAAAATTAATTCATTAATAGAAAAACCAATCAATAATTTTAAAAACTCCCCTAACAAAAAAACTTTTAAAATCTTGGATATTGGTTCATCCCATGGGAAAAATTCAGTATTATTTTTGGATTCTATTTTAACAAATGCTCAAATTAAAAATAAAGATGCAATAGAGATTTATCATTGTGATCAAGAGATAAATAATTTTACTGAATTATTTTTTGAAGTTAATAAGAATGAAAATTCATACAAGAATAAATGGGATATATTTTCCTTTGCTATTGGTAATTCATTTTTGAATCAATTAATGCCAAGTGGATCATGTGATTTTATATTTTCATTTAATACTTTTCATTGGTGTAATAGTAAAGATGGAATGTTTGAATGTAAAGATGGAATGTTAAATATCAAAGATTCTTCACGTAGACCTGGTACTGTTGAATATAATAAAAAACGTTTATCATCAATTTTTACAAATCGTTGTGAGGAGTTAAAAGATAATGGTGTTTTTGTTTGCAACTTTTTATATTATGACCCAGAAAATGAAATTACAAGTATAGGTGAACAAACTTTTAAAAATGTTAAAAGTGTTATTAGACAAATGGCCAATGAAAATATACTATCTCATGAAGAGGTAGATAATATGGTTTTACCAGTAACATACTATAAGCAAGATGAAATTGATCATGCTGTAGAGCTTGTAGAATCCAAAGGAATGAAATTACTTGATACTCAAATCATTCACCAAGCCTGGAATAAAGATGAAGTAAGTAAAGAAACTTTTATTGGAAGCATAATGGCATTTAGTTCATATTCAATTAAAAGTGCAATCAAAGGTGATAGTGAAAAAGTAAATTCCACATATAAAGAAATTTATAAAAGACTAACTAAAGAATATAAAGAAAAACCAGAATTATTTGTTTTCTCATTAACTTTTATCCATTTAATTTTTAGAAAATAAATTAAAATTATAATTTCTTTTTTTATTTTTAATTTTTTTTTAATTTTTTTTATTTGCTTATCTAATTGAATTTAATAACATATCTGAATCTAGCATCCCCAATTGTATCAAGAGCTTTTTGAAGTTCTTCAAGTTTAAATTCTTTTACCATTGGTTTGACTTGATTAGAGTGTGCATATTGAAGGGTTTCAAGTGATTGCTGTTTTGGATAGTAAAAGAAATATAATTAATATTTAAAAATTATTAAGAAAACTATATTTATAAATAAAATAAATACTTACACGAGAATCACCTGAAGCCCAACCAACAATGGATTTATTACCACCAATTAGAGAAAGTGAATTAAGATTAACAGATTCTGGGACTGCACCTAAAACCAATAATTTACCATTAGTACCTAATGAATCAATTAAGCCTTGGAAACAATCTTTATTTGGTGCTGTCATTAAAATACATTTAACTGAACCAATCTTTTTCATTTCATTAACATAGTCTTTAGACATATCAACATAGTGATCAGCGCCTAATTCTTTTGCTAATTCTTTCTTGGTACTGCCACTTGACATTGCAATAACTTCATAGCCCATCTTTTTAACAAATTGGATACCCAAATGACCTAAACCACCAATACCTTGAACACCAACCAATGCACCTTTTCTAATATTTTGATTTTTAAATGAATTAAATACTGTTAAACCGGCACATAATAATGGAGATGATGAAACTGGATCCATACCATCTGGAATAATAACCAATGCATCTTCTGGGATAACTACATATCTATTAAAAATAAATAAAAATATTAGTAAATGTTATTTGATTTTTTGATTTTTTATTTAAAACATACTCTGAATGACCGCCGTTAACAGTAGTTCCAATTGCTAAACTTTCTTTACAATGAACCCATTGGTCCTCAAGAGTGCAATCTTCACATTCTTTTTTGTGACACGAACCACCAAACCAACCGCAACCAGCTAATGAACCAAGTTTGTATTTATTTGCATCGACATCTTCACCTAGTTTATCAATGGAACCAATGACTTCGTGGCCTGGTACAATTGGATAGGGTGTTCCTCCGAAACCATCGAAACGAGCAACATTGTCACCAGAACAAACACCGCAACTAATAACCTTGATCCTTATCCATCCTTTCTTTGGCTCTGGAATTGGCATATTGACAATCTCTATATTTAATTTAAATTTTATTTGAATATTATTAGATTTGGTTTGTTAACAATTAAAAGAATTGTAATTTGAATAAATACCAATTTCAGCTCCTTTATGTTTAAAAACTGCTGCTTTCATCATTTTTTATCTTTTTCTTTTTATTGTTTTATATTTAAAAATATAAAAAATATAAAATAAAAAAAAACCCATTTTATACTTTCAAAAAATACATCGAAATTTAAAAAAAATAAATTAAAAAAAAAAATTAAAAAAATTAAAAAAATTAAAAAATTAAATAAAATAAAATAAAATAAAATAAAAAAAAAATGAAAAATAATAACAGCTATAATTTAGATATTAATCGAAAATTTAGAAGTGGGTTCTGTTTCCATTAAATTCTCAAATCAATTTTGATAAATTTTTTTTTTTTTTTTAAAAACACCGTTTTTGCATATCTAAAACTTTTTCATCCTTATCTTTTCTTTTTAAATTCTACATAATCAAATTTTATGAATTTTTTTTATTTTTTATTTCTATAATGATTTAATTATTTTTTGAATTCAATTACATGTCTAAATCTTGCATCACTAATTTTTTCTAAAGCCTCTCTAGCTTGTTCTAATGGGAATGATTTGACCATTGGTTTGACTCCATTCATTTTAGCAAAATGAAGAGTATCAGCAGAATCCTAAATTTAATTATTGTTCAAAAATAATTAGTATGTTTTTATTACACATTATTTATTTTATATATTTAGTGCAATGTATAACTATATTATTTATACTTACACGAGAATCACCTGAAGCCCAACCAACAATTGATTTATTACCACCAATTAATGTACCAGCATTTGCATTGAATGGTTCTGGTAAAAGTGCAAGCATTACCAATTTACCATTGACGCCTAAAGATTCTAACATTCCTTGAATGTTTTGTGCATTTGGAGCGGTGACTAAAATACATTTAACTGAACCAATCTTTTTCATTTCGTCGATATAATCTTTGGACATATCGACATAATGAGCAGCACCTAACTTTTTAGCTAACTCTTTCTTACTACTACCACCTGACATTGCAATAACTTCATAACCCATTTTATGACAAAATTGAATACCTAAATGACCCAAACCACCAATACCTTGAACACCGACCAACGATCCTGACTTAATATTTAAGTTTCTAAATGAATTGTATACAGTAATACCGGCACATAATAATGGAGCTGATTCAATTGGATCCATACCCTCTGGGACAAATACCAAAGCATCTTCAGGACATGTCATATACTCTGCATAACCACCGTCATAATGAATACCACAAACCTTTCCTTTTTCACAATGAGCCCATTCATTTTCTAAACATGAAGGACATGACCCACAATGACCTCCAAACCAACCTACAGCACCCAGTTTACCCAAAGAAAATTTATTTGATTCTACACCTTCACCAATCTTATCGATAACACCTACAACTTCGTGACCTGGCGTTCTTGGAAATGGGTTTCCTAAAAAACCTTTATGTTTTCGTTATTAGAAATTATAATAAGATTAATAATAAGTTTCACTAAAATCACTATTTACCATGTTGTATCGCAAAGTCTGAATGACATACACCGCAGCTAATTACTTTTATTCTAACCCATCCTTTTGCTGGCTCTGGTATTGGTTTTTCAACTATTTCCAGTTGACCATTTTTTTCTTTAAAAACAGCAGCTAAATAAATTAACTTTAAAGTTAATATTTTGTATTTTATTTTTTGATAAATAAAATAAAATTACCCACCTTTCATTGACATTTTATAGTATTTATTTTTGTTTTATTTTTAAAGTAAAATAACATTAAAAATAATGAATTAATAATCTTTTATAATTTTATTTTGGATTTAAAAAATTTTATTTATTTTTTTTTATTAAAAAATTAATCTTAAGAAAAAATATAAATTTTAAAAAAAAATAAAAAAATAAAAAAATAAAACTAAATCTATTAAATTTAATAAAATTTAAATTTTTAATTTTTATAAAGGAAATTATATTTAATAAGGAAATAAAAATAAAATAAGAAATCGGTATTGATTATTTTAAAGCAAAAAGAACTAAACTTAATGCATTCTTTTTTTTTTTTTTTTAAAGTTAATATTTCCCATAATTTTTTTTTTTTTTAAAAAAGTGAAGACGATTCTTTATTCCCGTTATTAAGACAGTTTTTTCGCTTTCAAATTAAAAGCATGTAATGTAGATGGAGCTACTTTAGTTATAGATAAATAATAAATATAAATAATTCTAATAATCAAATAAATATACAATTCTTTGTTTGTGAAAACTAAAAAATAAAATTTTATTTTTTAAATTTTTTAATTTTTTTATTTTTATTTTTAATTTTTAATTTTAAATAATAAATTATTTAAAATAAAGGAAAATATAAATATATTATTTAGTTGAGATATAATTATAACTGTAATATTCATTTAATTCTAAAATGCATATGAATACATTACAAGCAAAAAAAAAAAAAAAAAAAAAAAAAAAAAAAAAAAAAAAAAAAAAAAAATCTCTGGGAAGATAATAACAATCAAAAATTGATTGCAAGAGGCGAGATTCGAACTCGCGAACCGACAGGATGAGATCTTAAGTCACACGGATTTAACCAGGCTTTCCTACCCTTGCTTGTTATATTAATCTAAAAAATAATGATATTTTTAGAAAATATTTTTTATAGTAATTAATACAAAAAAATGATATTTTTGCCACCTAATTACCAAAAGTTTTGAAAGGAAATAAAAAATGTGATGAATAATAAAAATTAATAATGAAAAGTAAAAATTTTTATAAAAAAAAAAAAAAAAAGTTCAAAAGCGCATAAATAATCATGTGTTTGCACTGTTTTGATCTATTAAATGGATAAAAATGAATGATTTTTTTTAAAAAAAAGTTAAAAAAGATAATTTATTTAAAAAATAAAAAAATAAATTTTTATTTTATAATTTTTTTAAATAAATTATCTTTTTTATTTAAAAATGATAATAGAAATAAAATAAAGATAATGATAATTTTAGAACTCTATAATAATATTAAATAATGATATGGCAGCTAAAACAAATTATACTTTAACATTTTAAAACAAAAAAGGGAATTAGATATATATAGAGTAATAAAAATTTTTATTTTTTTTATTTTTTTTTATAATAATTAATGTTTCCCTATAAAATTTTTAAATAAAAATGGAGTAATTATGGAAATAAATCAAAAAAAAAATTTTAAATATTTTGATTTTATTGAAAAAGTTTTTACTTTTAAACTTTATTTTTGGCTGATTTCATTTCGATTTTTTGACCATTTACTTTAATAACTGATTTTCTTTTATAGAAAAGGATACCAAGACAAGAGGCACCAACAACACCAACAACAACACCAACTGGTATTTGCCATTTGATATTTTCTTTTGATGATTCGCAATCTGAAAAGTCTGGTGATAGTAATACTGAAAAATCTATTTTGTTTTATAAAAAATAAAAATTAATATTAAATAATAGTTTAATAAAAATTATTTTAATTAATTTAATATATTACCTGGATCGATTAAACATTCATTGACACAATGTGGTAAGTGTAATATGATAGTTACAGAGTCGTTGAGTTTGGTGTATGATGTTGTTAAGAATGTTGGTTTCGAGTCTGATACTACTTTGTTGACGAATCTACCTACAAAATCGACATTATTCTTTGAAAGTTTAATATAACTGAGATCATATTGATGTTTGAGATTTTCAGTGTCTAATTGAGTTTCTTTACTGTTGCAATCATCATTGGTTAATTCAGTTGTGTTTGATTGCATTTCAAGTTGAAGTGTGTTTAAGAATGATTGGTATTTATAGTTTTTAATTGAAACTGTGAATTTAATTGAGTTATTGGTGAGTAAAAAGTCGATACCTGCAAATGAAACTGATCTGTCGTTTTCAATTTGTTCGATTGTTGATATAACTTTGAATTCATCTTTGTTTGGTGATTGTTCGAATGTATAAATGTTTGATTGTGTTTTGTTTACTGTCCAATCTGATACTAATGGATAACTCTTGACAACTTTATTATTAATATCTATTTCATTTAATGATTTGAGATAGATTTTAAAGTTGATTTTCTCATTGTTAATATCTACAATACCTGTGCTGTTATCTACATTTGATGTTGTATTATCTCCACTATCGATTATTGATCCACAATCAAATGATGTATATCCTAAATAACATTCACATTTACCATTTGATGTATTACATTTACCATGTGATGAACAGTTCTTTGGACATTCGAATATGTTTTGTGGTACTTTTGAATAAATGTAAATATCTTTACCAATATAAACAATATTGTTTTGAGTGATATTGACACTGTGAATACCTTTACCTGGTGGTGCTGTGCAATTAATTAAATCGTTTGAAGAGTGTGTAACTGGACATGTTTTTGATCCGATTATAACTGATAATTGGTTGTGTTGTTCACCGAAACTACCATAGAAGCTTGCTTCACCACCATTTTCATTTGATGGGTTAACTGATGTAATATAATGTTGACTGAATTCGCATTCGTCACCACCGAATCCATTGCTACAATCACAAATACCATTTGATGTATTACAATGACCTTGAGATGAACATATTGGATCTGCACATTCGATGTATAATTCTGAACAATCATCTTGAATATAGTTGTCATCACATTTACAAATACCAGTATTTGTGTTGCATTGACCATGTGAACTGCAATCGTTTGGACATTCTATATATAGTTCTGAGCAATCATCTTGAATATAGTTGTCATCACATTTACAAATACCAGTATTAGTGTTACATTGGCCATGTGAACTGCAATCGTTTGGACATGGGATGTATAATATTGAACAATCATCTTGAATATAATTGTCATCACATTTACAAATACCAGTATTTGTGTTGCATTGGCCATGTGAGCTGCAATTGTTTAGACATTGAATGTATAATTCTGAACAATCATCTTGAATATAATTGTCATCACATTTACAAATACCAGTATTAGTGTTGCATTTACCGTGTGAACTGCAATCATTTGGACATTCGATGTATAATTCTGAACAATCATCTTGAATATAATTGGCTTCACATTTACAAATACCAGTATTAGTGTTACATTGACCGTGTGAGCTACAATCGTTTGGACAACCTACACAAGTACCAGTGCTTAAATCGCAAATATCTCCTGATGGTGAGCCTACACAATCATTTGGACATTGTTTATTATTGAGTCTATTGTTTTCGAAAACTGCAAATACTTTTTTAGTTTGGTTATCATTCTTTATTACAACTAGTTGTTTTTCTGATGATAATGTAACTGATGTGATGCAAGTAAAATTGGTGAATCCAGTGTTAGTAACTTGACAATCTGTGCCTGCAATAGTTATAGTTTGTTCTGATTGACCTAAATAACTTGAGAAGAATGTGCCAACTGCATATACTTTATTATTTTCAGTTGTAATAATTGATGTAAAAGTTGGTGGTTTACTTTCAAAAGCAAAAGTATAATGTAAACTATTTCCTATATTGTATAATGTGAAAATTTTTAAATTTTGAATACCAATGTTTTGATTACAATAATATTCATAACCATATCTAATAACTGCACCTGGAACAGGTTTACACTGGGTGGAGATTGAAATTGAACCGACATAATAATAGTTAATTTGATGACCAATATCAATACCACTAATTATAATAGTTGTTTGATTATGGTATTTAACTTGTGGTTTATATGTTGTACATGGAATGGATTTATCATAATTTGTAAATGTATTAGAAGTACCTGCAAATCTATCATACATTGAATCCATAGTTACAATACCGTTTGGACCCGAAATTTCATTTGAATAATGAGCTGTAGCACCTAAATAACAAGAAAAGCATGATGGAATAGAACTATATAATTATTTTAAAAACATTAATATTATTAATTTAATTGATAGTAAAATAAATATATTAAATACATACCCTGATAATTGATTATTTGCAACAGATAAAGCAGTTCCACACCATGATTCAGGTATAGTACCTGTTAATTTGTTATTGTCATAAATATATGCTGAACCTTGACCATTATATTCTGGTAAATTACCTGATAGGTAACTATATCTATAGGCAGCAGTTTTTAAATTGCCAACATCGGTAATTGGAGGTAGTTGAGGTTTAATTGTTAATGCAGTAGCTAAAGTCAATGAAAATGCAAGATTTGTGGTTGGACTAACTTTAAATGGAATTTTATCTTGATAAAGGAAATTTTCGCCAACATAACTCATCTTGATTGATTGATAATTGACAAGATTTGACATATCATAGAATTGAGTTGGTGTTTCGAAATAGCCCATATAATGTTCGATAACTTTTATATAGGAGTTGAGGTGAAGATAAAAAGGAACTTTAAAATTTAAATTAAAAGTGAAAACTGTTTCAATAGCATTTAAATATTGAAAATTTGTAAGCATATCTGATGGATTGAAAACATCCCCGAAAGTAAATTTAGCACTATCGAATTGATAACCCTCAAAGTTTGGGAAATTTGTTAAAAATATATCTAAACTCTTTAAATTTGTTTTATCTGCCCCGCTGTCAACTTCAAAAGTAGTTGCATCATTTAAATTAAAAAAATAAAATGAAGTGATATCGTTTAAATGAGACATTTTAATATTTGTGATGCTATTTGAGGTAATTCTACTATTGTTTTAAAACAAAAAATGTTTTATAATTAATTTTTTTTTTTTAATTTTTTTAAATTTTTTAAAGTATAACTTACTATGTTTTGTAAGATGGTAATTTCTGTGTAAAATCACTCAATGTGTTACTGCTCAAACTGATGGACTCTACTGTTGGGAAATGATGATAAAGAAAACTATCAGAGAGTGTAAAACCATTAATATTGATATATGTTATAAATGGAAAGCAATCAAGATCGCTATCTAAAACTTCTGCTCCCGGTGTGACAACATCATTGCTACCTTTTTGAGGTGAAAAGGTATTAAGAGATCCATTATCGTGGCAATATGGATTAAATAAATCTTTTGAGTAAACCCCGTCTGTATCTATTATTTTAAAAAAAATATTAGTTTAAATAAAAGATTAATATATTAAATAAAAAACTATATAGTTACCTGGATAATTTTGTTTCAAATTAAACTTTTGAATAAACTTTACAAAGCAAGTAAATTCGCTATCTAAAATTATTGCGGCGTGTGCATGTTTGAAATAAATTAAAAAAATGAAAAAATAAAAAAAAATTTTCATTCCCATTATTATTATTATTTTTTTTTTTTTTAAATAAATTTTTAAGGTAAAAATGAAAAAAAAAAAAAAAAAAAAAAAAAAGGGGAAAAGGAAATAAATAAATCTTTTTTTGATAGCAATGAAAATAAAATAAATAAAAAAAAGAGAAAAAAAAATTTAAAAAAAATATACAGAATGTTAATTTTGTTATAATTTATTTTTTTTTTTTTTTATATTTTTTTTTTTATAATTCGTTGATGGGCCGTAAATTATTAAAACGTCCAGGCATATCCAACATGAAAAAAAATATGGTATCCAAGAAAATACGCGTAATCTAAAAAAAAACTCAAAAAATTTTTTTGTTTTTTTAAATTTTTGGGTTGTATTTTTTTGTGCAAATAAAAATTTTTGAACAGTTTTTTTTTATTTTGAATAAAGTTTTATATTTTATTTTATACTTTATTTGTGATGTTTATATTTTATTGGTCATTTTTTGGCCATTTACTTTAATAACTGATTTTCTTTTATAGAAAAGGATACCAAGACAAGAGGCACCAACAACACCAACAACAACACCAACTGGTATTTGCCATTTGATATTTTGTTTTGGTGATTTGCAATCTGAGAAGTCTGATGATAGTAAAACTGAAAAATCTATTTAAAAAAAAAAATTAATATTTAAATAATAGTTTAATAAAAATTATTTTAATTAATTTAATATATTACCTGGATCGATTAAACATTCATTGACACAATGTGGTAAGTGTAATGTGATAGTTACTGAGTCGTTGAATTTGGTGTATGATGTTGTTAAGAATGTTGGTTTCGAGTCTGATACTACTTTGTTGACGAATCTACCTACAAAATCGACATTATTCTTTGAAAGTTTAATATAACTGAGATCATATTGATTTTTGAGATTTTCAGTGTCTAATCGAGTTTCTTTACTGTTGCAATCGTCATTGGTTAATTCGGTTGTGTTTGATTGCATTTCGAGTTGAAGTGTGTTTAAGAATGATTGGTATTTATAGTTTTTAATTGAAACTGTGAATTTAATTGAGTTGTTGGTGAGTAAAAAGTCGATTCCTGCAAATGAAACTGATTTATCGTTTTCAATTTGTTCGATTGTTGATATAACTTTGAATTCATCTTTGTTTGGTGATTGTTCGAATGTATAAATGTTTGATTGTGTTTTGTTTACTGTCCAATCTGATACTAATGGATAACTCTTGACAATATTATTATTAATATCTATTTCATTTAATGATTTGAGGTAGATTTTAAAGTTGATTTTCTCGTTGTTAATATCTACAATACCTGTGCTGTTATCTACATTTGATGTTGGTGGTCCAGTTGGTTTGGTTGTATTATCTTTATCTCCTCCTCCGAGCATTGATCCACAATCAAATGATGTATATCCTAAATAACAATCACATTTACCATTTGATGTATTACATTTACCATGTGATGAACAGTTCTTTGGACATTCGAATATGTTTTGTGGTACTTTTGAATAAATGTAAATATCTTTACCAATATAAACAATATTGTTTTGAGTGATATTTACACTGTGAATACCTTTACCTGGTGGTGCTGTGCAATTAATTAAATCGTTTGAAGAGTGTGTAACTGGACATGTTTTTGATCCGATTATAACTGATAATTGGTTGTGTTGTTCACCGAAACTACCATAGAAGCTTGCTTCACCACCATTTTCATTTGATGGGTTAACTGATGTAATATAATGTTGACTGAATTCGCATTTGTCACCACCGAATCCATTGTTACAATCACAAATACCATTTGATGTAATACAATGACCTTGAGATGAACATATTGGATCTGCACATTCGATGTATAATTCTGAACAATCATCTTGAATATAGTTGGTGTTGCATTGGCAAATACCAGTATTAGTGTTGCATTGACCATGTGAGCTGCAATTGTTTGGACATGGGATGTATAATTCTGAACAATCATCTTGAATATAGTTGGTGTTGCATTGACAAATACCAGTATTAGTGTTGCATTGACCGTGTGAACTGCAATTGTTTGGACATGGGATATATAATTCTGAACAATCATCATGAATATAATTGTCATCACATTTACAAATACCAGTATTTGTGTTACATTTACCGAGTGAGCTGCAATCGTTTGGGCATTTAATATATAGTTCTGAACAATCATCTTGAATATAGTTGGTGTTGCATTGACAAGTACCAGTATTAGTGTTGCATTGGCCATGTGAGCTACAATCGTTTGGACATGGGATGTATAGTTCTGAACAATCATCATGAATATAATTGTCATCACATTTACAAATACCAGTATTGGTGTTGCATTGACCATGTGAGCTGCAATTGTTTGGACATTCAATGTATAATTCTGAACAATCATCATGGATATAATTGTCATCACATTTACAAATACCAGTATTAGTGTTACATTTACCGTGTGAGCTACAATCGTTTGGACATGGGATGTATAATTCTGAACAATCATCATGAATATAATTGTCATCACATTTACAAATACCAGTATTAGTGTTGCACTGACCGTGTGAGCTACAATCATTTGGACATGGGATATATAATTCTGAACAATCATCATGAATATAATTGGTATCACATTTACAAAGACCAGTATTAGTGTTGCATTGGCCATGTGAGCTACAATCGTTTGGACATGGGATGTATAATTCTGAACAATCATCTTGAATATAGTTGGTGTTACATTGGCAAATACCGGTATTAGTGTTGCATTGACCGTGTGAGCTGCAATTGTTTGGACATGGGATATATAATTCTGAACAGTCATCTTGAATATAGTTGGTGTTACATTTACAAATACCAGTATTAGTGTTGCATTGACCGTGTGAGCTACAATCGTTTGGACATGGGATGTATAATTCTGAACAATCATTATGAATATAATTGGCATCACATTTACAAATACCAGTATTAGTATCACATTTACCGTGTGAACTACAATCGTTTGGACATGGGATATATAACTCGGAGCAATCATCTTGAATATAGTTGGTATTACAAATACACTTTCCAGTATTGGTATCACAATTACCATGCGAACTACAATCGTTTGGACATGCGATGTAGAGCCAAGAACAATCATTTAGATAATAGTTGGTATCACATTTACATTTACCAGTGGTAGTATTACATTCACCGTGTGAACTGCAGTTTTTTGGACATGGGATGTTTACCTCAGAACAATCGTCTTTATAATAGTTGGTATCACATTTACAAATACCAGTATTAGTATCACATTTACCGTGTGAACTGCAATCGTTTGGACATGGGATGTATAGTTTTGAACAATCGAAATTTATATAGTTTGGATTACATTCACATTTGCCTATTAAAAACATAATTGAAAAGAATAAAAATATTTAATATGAGTTAAAAAATAATATGTTAAATGAATGAAAGTATAATTATTTTACCTTTTGATTCGTTACAAATACCATGGCCACTACAATCGTTTGGACAACCTACACAAGTACCAGTGCTTAAATCGCAAATATCTCCTGATGGTGAGCCTACACAATCATTTGGACATTGTTTATTATTGAGTCTATTGTTTTCGAAAACTGCAAATACTTTTTTAGTTTGATTATCATTCTTTATTACAACTAGTTGTTTTTCTGGTGATAATGTAACTGATGTGATGCAAGTAAAGTCGGTGAATCCAGTTTTAGTAACTGGACAATTTGTGCCTGCAATAGTTATAGTTTGTTCTGATTGACCTAAATAACTTGAGAAGAATGTGCCAACTGCAGAGACTTTATTATTTTCAGTTGTAATAATTGATGTAAAAGTTGGTGGTTTACTGACTAAGGCAAAATTATAGTTTATATTATTACCAATATTAATTAGTTGGATAGAATTCATATTCAGGAGACTGGAATCTTGATTACAATAATATTCATAACCATATCTAATAATTGATTGTGGAACAGGTTTACATCGGTTAGATACTATCATTGAACCAAGGAAATAATAGTTAGGATGATGACCAATATCAATACCGCTAATTATAATAGTTGTTTGATTATGGTATTTAACTTGTGGTCTATAAGTTGTACATGGAATAGTTTTATCTAAATTGGTAAAACTATTACCTGCAAATCTATCAAACATTGTTGGCATTGAAAGAAAACTGTTTGGACCCGAAATTTCAGTAGTCATTTGAAGTGTGCTACTTAAATAGCAAGAAAAGCATGATGGAATAGTTCTAAATGTTAAAAGAAAAAAAGAGAATTATTAAAATGATGAACTTTACAAATACAAAGTATAGTTATTATTATTAAATACAAACCCTGTCAATTGATTATTTGTTACAAATAAAGCAGTTCCACACCATGATTCAGGTATAGTACCTGTTAATTGGTTTTTACTATATATGTATGCTGAACCTTGACCATTATATTCTGGTAAATTACCTGATAGGTAACTATCTGTATAGCCAACAGCTTTTAAAAAGCCAACATCGGTAATTGGAGGGATTTGTGGTGGGGTTTGTGGACTAATTATATCCAACGAAAAATCAAAATTTGTATTTGGACTAACTTTAACTGGAATTTTATTTTGATAAAGGAAATTCTTTCCAACGAAACCTAATCTAATTGATTCATAATTGACAAGACTTGACAAATCGTAGAATTGAGTGGGTGTTAGAAAATAGCCGATATAATGATTCATAACTTTAATATAGGTATTCAAGTGAAGATAAAAAGGAACTTGATAATTGATATTTAAGGGAAATGTAAAATGAACATTTGAAGCATTTAAATATTGGAAATTTGTAAGGACTTCTGATGGATTGAATTGAGTGCCAAAAATAAATGTAGCTTTATCGAATTGGTAACCGGAAAAATTTGGGAAATTTTTCATGTTTAATGTCAATGATTTTAAATTTGTTTTGTCTGCTCCACTGTCTACTTCAACATTGGTTGTAGCTTTGTTATTATTTAATATAAATGTTTTGATATCATTTAAATGGGACATTTTAATATTTAAAATACCAGTAGTTGTAATTTGGCTATGTTGTTATTATTTTAAATTAAATAATCAATTACTTGTTTTTAAAAAAAAAAAAAATATTTATTATGTACTTACTAAAAATCGTAAGGTGGTAGTTTTTGTGAAAGATCACTGAAAGTATCAAGCTCTAAAATTATATTTGTTACTGTTGGGAATTTGTAATAAATAAATTCGTTTGAAAGATCCAAAAGTCTTAATGCAATTTTGGTTAAAAATGGAAAGCAATCGATATCACTAACAACTACTTGCTTGCCCAATGTAATTACATCATTATTACCAACAATAGGCGAAAGTTCACTAATGGAACCATTAGAATGGCAAATTTGAGTTTTACTACAAAATAATGATTCTGCATATACTCCATTTGAACCTACATTTTTTAAAAAAAAAAAAAAAAAAAAAAAAAAAGTTAATATTTTAAATTAATTATGATTATGAATATAATAATAAATACTTGGATAGTTTTGTACTAAATTAAACTTCTGAATAAAGTTTACATAACAATTATATTCGTTTAGGGGAATTGCTGAGAGAGAACCATTGAAATTTAACGAAAAAATAAAATAAAAAATAAAAAAAATATTATTTTTTAATTTTTTCATTTTTTTATTTTTTTTTTTTTTACAATATTTAATATTTATATAAAAAAAAAGATAATTAAAAAAAGGAATGAATTTATTTATTTATTATACTCTTATGAATTTACGAATATATGGCATATATAAAAAAAAATATACAGAAAAATATTGGAAAAAAAAAAAAAAATTTTAAATTCAATAGATTTTTTTCAAATTACGCCATTGTCACAAAAATATCATAAATATTTTGGATACCACTCTAAAAAAAACAAAATAAAAAAAAAAAATTATTATTAGAAACGAATTATGATATTTTTGTGTAATTTTTTGTGACGTTCGAAAATGCAAAAAATATAAAAAAAACTTTT
>NW_003519626.1:781-3028 GCF_000190715.1 Dictyostelium purpureum | reverse complement strand
AAAATTATTTTAATTAATTTAATATATTACCTGGATCGATTAAACATTCATTGACACAATGTGGTAAGTGTAATATGATAGTTACTGAATCGTTGAGTTTGGTGTATGATGTTGTTAAGAATGTTGGTTTCGAGTCTGATACTACTTTGTTGACGAATCTACCTACAAAATCGACATTATTCTTTGAAAGTTTAATATAACTGAGATCATATTGATTTTTGAGATTTTCAGTGTCTAATCGAGTTTCTTTACTGTTGCAATCATCATTGGTTAATTCGGTTGTGTTTGATTGCATTTCGAGTTGAAGTGTGTTTAAGAATGATTGGTATTTATAGTTTTTAATTGAAACTGTGAATTTAATTGAGTTGTTGGTGAGTAAAAAGTCGATTCCTGCAAATGAAACTGATTTATCGTTTTCAATTTGTTCGATGGTTGATATAACTTTGAATTCGTCTTTGTTTGGTGATTGTTCGAATGTATAAATGTTTGATTGTGTTTTGTTTACTGTCCAATCTGATACTAATGGATAACTCTTGACAATATTATTATTAATATCTATTTCATTTAATGATTTGAGATAGATTTTAAAGTTGATTCTCTCATTTTGAATATCTACAATACCTGTGCTGTTATCTACATTTGATGTTGGTGGCTCAGTTGTGGTTGTATTATCTTTATTTCCACTATCGATTATTGATCCACAATCAAATGATGTATATCCTAAATAACAATCACATTTACCATTTGATGTATTACATTTACCATGTGATGAACAGTTCTTTGGACATTCGAATATGTTTTGTGGTACTTTTGAATAAATATAAATATCTTTACCAATATAAACAATATTGTTTTGAGTGATATTGACACTGTGAATACCTTTGCCTGGTGGTGCTGTGCAATTAATTAAATCGTTTGAAGAGTGTGTAACTGGACATGTTTTTGATCCGATTATAACTGATAATTGGTTGTGTTGTTCACCGAAACTACCATAGAAGCTTGCTTCACCACCATTTTCATTTGATGGGTTAACTGATGTAATATAGTGTTGACTGAACTCACATTTGTCACCACCGAATCCATTATCACAATTACAAATACCATTGATGTATCACAATGACCTTGGGATGAACATGTTGGATCTGCACATTCGATGTATAATTCTGAACAATCATCTTGAATATAATTGGCATCACATTTACAAATACCAGTATTTGTGTTGCATTGACCATGTGAGCTGCAGTTGTTTGGACATTCGATGTATAATTCTGAACAATCATCTTGAATATAGTTGGAGTTACATTGACAAATACCAGTATTAGTGTTACATTGACCGTGTAAGCTGCAATCGCTTGGACATTCTATGTATAATTCTGAACAGTCTAATCCTCTATAATTTGTATTACAATCACATTTGCCTTTAAAAAAACAATTAATAAAATTATAATAATTATAATAATGGTTATAAAATTATTTTAAAATTAGTTTTACTTTTTGATTCGTTACAAAAACCATGGCCACTACAATCGTTTGGACAACCTACACAAGTACCAGTGCTTAAATCGCAAATATCTCCTGATGGTGAGCCTACACAATCATTTGGACATTGTTTATTATTGAGTCTATTGTTTTCGAAAACTGCAAATACTTTTTTAGTTTGATTATCATTCTTTATTACAACTAGTTGTTTTTCTGATGATAATGTAACTGATGTGATGCAAGTAAAGTCGGTGAATCCAGTTTTAGTAACTGGACAATTTGTACCTGCAATAGTTATAGTTTGTACTGATTGACCTAAATAACTTGAGAAGAATGTGCCAACTGCAGAGACTTTATTATTTTCAGTTGTAATAATTGATGTAAAAGTTGGTGGTTTACTGACTAAGGCAAAATTATAGTTTATATTATTACCAATATTAATTAGTTGGACAGAATTCATATTCAGGAGACTGGAATCTTGATTACAATAATATTCATAACCATATCTAATAATTGATTGTGGAACAGGTTTACATCGGTTAGATGGTATCATTGAACCAAGGAAATAATAGTTAGGTTGATGGCCAATATCAATACCGCTAATTATAATAGTTGTTTGATTATGGTATTTAACTTGTGGTCTATAAGTTGTACATGGAATAGTTTTATCTAAATTGGTAAAACTATTACCTGCAAATCTATCAAACATTGTTGGCATTGAAAGAAAACTGTTTGGACCCGAAATTTCAGTAGTCATTTGAAGTGAGC
>NW_003519626.1:0-681 GCF_000190715.1 Dictyostelium purpureum | reverse complement strand
CAAAGTATAGTAATTGTTATTAATTACAAACCCTGTCAATTGATTATTTGCAACAAATAAAGCAGTTCCACACCATGATTCAGGTATAGTGCCTGTTAATTGGTTTTTACTATATATGTATGCTGAACCTTGACCATTATATTCTGGTAAATTACCTGATAGGTAACTATCTGTATAGCCAACAGCTTTTAAAAAGCCAACATCGGTAATTGGAGGGATTTGTGGTGGGGTTTGTGGACTAATTATATCCAACGAAAAATCAAAATTTGTATTTGGACTAACTTTAACTGGAATTTTATTTTGATAAAGGAAATTCTTTCCAACGAAACCTAATCTAATTGATTCATAATTGACAAGACTTGACAAATCGTAGAATTGAGTGGGTGTTAGAAAATAGCCGATATAATGATTCATAACTTTAATATAGGTATTCAAGTGAAGATAAAAAGGAACTTGATAATTGATATTTAAGGGAAATGTAAAATGAACATTTGAAGCATTTAAATATTGGAAATTTGTAAGGACTTCTGATGGATTGAATTGAGTGCCAAAAATAAATGTAGCTTTATCGAATTGGTAACCGGAAAAATTTGGGAAATTTTTCATGTTTAATGTCAATGATTTTAAATTTGTTTTGTGTTTTCCCCTGTCTACTTCAACAAAGGTTCTACCTTTGTTATT
>NW_003519625.1:0-42906 GCF_000190715.1 Dictyostelium purpureum | reverse complement strand
ATATCAAGTAATATTTAGCATTTAAAATATCAAGTATTATTTATCATATAAACATATAAAGTCTTATTTAGCATTTAAACATATCAAGAATTATTTATCATTTTATGTATTATTAAAAAAGATCAAATATTGTGTAATATTCAATCAAGTTTTCGATCAACTATTGGTTTTTTATTGGATGTAACGATTATAAGGTAAGTATTATGGATCATTAAAAATATCAAGTATTGTATTATGGATCATGCAAAATATCAAGTAAATAAGTATTAAAAAATATCAAATAATCTTGATCATACAAAATATCAGATATTTTTTAGCTTTTAAAAAATATCAATTTATGGATCACAAAAAAATATCAAGTATTATTTTGCATTTAAATTATCAAGTAATATGGATGATACAAAAATATCAATTATTATTTAGCATTTAAAAAATATAAAATAATATGGATGATACAAAAATATCGAGTATTATTAAGCATTTAAAAAAATATCAAGTAATATTTAGCATTTAAAAAATCAAATATTTATTTAGCATTTAAACATATCAAGTTTTATTTATTATTAAAAATATCAAGAATTATTTATCATTAAAAAATATCAAGTATTATTTATCATTAAAAAATATCAAGTTTTATTTATAATTTAAAAACATCATGTATTATTTATCATTATAAAATATCAAACATTATTTATCATTAAAAAATATCAAAGTATTATTTATCATTAAAAAATATCAAAGTATTATTTATCATTAAAAAATATCAAGTATTATTTATCATTAAAAAATATCAAGTTTTATTTATAATTTAAAAACATCATATATTATTTATCATTAAAAAATATCAAACATTATTTATCATTCAATTAAGTTTTCAATCAATTATCTTTTGTTTTTTTATTGAATGTAATGATTATTGGTAAGTATTATGGATAAAATAAAAAGTAATATGGTTCATACAAAAATATCAAGTAATTTGGATCATGCAAAAGTATCAAATATTTAGCATTTAAAAAATAAAAAGTATTATGGATCATAAAAAATATCAAATATTATATATCATTTAAAAAATATTAAGTAATATGGATCACACAAAAATATCAAGTATAGAAATCAAATTTGAAAGAAATAGAATATAAATATAGATAAAAATAAAAATTAACATATCAACTATTGTGTAACATCCAAATATATCAAGGACTATTTGGCAGCACCAACAAGAAACAAGTGCTTTAAAAAAATTTAATCTTTGTCAAGTCAAATTTCCATTACATTTATTTGTTTGTTTTTTATTTACCCATTACATTTATTTGTTTTTTTATTCACCCACTACATTTATTTGTTTTTAATTATTCACCCATTACATTCCATTTCATTCTATTATCAATATGGTGGTTAGTTATGTATTCTGCGTGGTGGGATACATAATTAACCATTCAGCTCTAATATACTCACACACTACATTTATTTGTTGTTTTTTTAATTCACCCATTGCATTTCATTTCATTCTATTACCAATATGGGGTTAATTATGTATTCTGCGTGGTGGGATACATAATTAACCACTGATATAAAAACAATTCACAAATATATACATTCAGGTAAGTGGTGGTTAATTATGTATTCTGCGTGGTGGGATACATAATTAACCATCGGCTCTAATATACTAACCTCCCCGTGGTAGAGCTGGAAACACTCTTTACAAAGAGTGGCTAATAGTATAAAAAATATAAATAAATAAAATAAATAAAATAATGGTATTAATATCATTTTATAATCTTTAAAAATTAATTATAAAATCTTTAAAAAAAAATTTTTTCTTTATTTTTTTTTTTTGAAAGTTTAATTTAGTGATTAAAAAATATCGTTATTCTCAGTTTTTACCAACTATAGTTGGCGTATTCATTTAATTATTCATTTTTATTCAGTATAAAAAAGAGGTGAAAACTGAGAATAACGATAGTTTTTAATCACTTTTTTTAATATTAAAATACAATGTGTAGATTAATATCAATATTTTATTTATTTTTGTTTTCGTGGCTATTTAGTTTTTTAATTTCTGATATTAATAGTTGTTGTTGTAAAATTGCTTTGAAGGGTTTAAAAAAAAGGAATTAGTAACTCTGATTTTTTTTATATATTTATTAATAAACTACCTACCTAATGAAACCAATACATCTGGGCCACACAATCCATTATAATAAATTGGTTTTATACTTGGTTCACTGAGTGGAAATCTATTAAATTCTTTTCTTATTTCTTTTGTATTTTTATCATTTTCTTTTTTATTTCTTTTCCTCTTTTTCGAATCATTTTTGGTTTCTTTATCATCATCATTGTTATTCTCATTTTCTTTATTATTTTTACTATTATTACTGTCATCATTATTGCTATCGTTATTATTGCTATCGTTATCTTTATTATCATTTATTGTATCATCATCGCCAGTATTACTATTTGTATCACCTTCATTTTCTTGATAATTTATATTTTCTTCATTATGGCTGTCACTATATTCGTCGCTACCTTCGTTATCATCATCGCTATCGCCATCTCTATCTTTTTTATTATTTAAATCTATATTTGAATAGTATTTATATTTTTTTCCTAATTTATATGATATTGATTTTTGAATTTCTTGAAGAAAATCTAAAGAGGGGTAACCTATACCTCCTATGAAATCATCATCATTTTTATCTTTTCTTTTTTTTTCTTTTTGATTATTTAATATACCCTCACTACTCCAATTATCCCATACTGTTTTATCTAAATATTTTTGAATTAAAGAGTTTTTACTATAATTATTTATCGGTGCCATTAAATATGCAAACTATTATTTAAAATTAAAAAATAAAAAAAATAAAAATAAAAATTAGTTTTTTTTTTTGAAAAAAAAAAATAAATAAAAGAAATATAAAGAAATAATATACATACATTAATAAACAAATAGAATAGTAATCCCTATATATATTAATATATATTATAATTATATATTTTTTAAATTTAAAAAAAAAAATAATTTAAAAATATTATTAAATTTATTTTTTAATTTTTTTATAAATATTTTTTTTTTTTTTTTTTTTTTTAATTTTTTTTTTCTAAAAACCGAATCACGAGTATCATTTGTTTTTCTCAAAAGCGATACAAATTTTTTATAAAAATAATTATTTAAATATAAATTATTCAAATATTTTATCT
The DNA here is from genome assembly GCF_000190715.1 of Dictyostelium purpureum. Lineage (NCBI taxonomy): Eukaryota > Evosea > Eumycetozoa > Dictyosteliales > Dictyosteliaceae > Dictyostelium > Dictyostelium purpureum. The sequence continues at coordinate 39,708 of NW_003519625.1, read as the reverse complement.
ATATAAAAATTTTATCAATATAAAAACAATAAATATATAAGTTTCAAAATTAAAAATAATATATATATATATAAATAATAAAAATGGTACATATTAAAAATAAAAAACAAAGAGAAAGAGTTGAACAATCAACTTTATTTGCAGAAGCAAAAGAAAAAGAAATTCAAGATAGATTAAAATATGGTGCCCCAGTTGAAGAGAAATCAGATGATCAATTGTTTTATATGGATAAATCAGGTGGTAAAAACAAATCTCAATTCAAAGATGTTCCATTAACTAGAGCTGAAAAAATATTAGCACCAAATCCAAATGTTGAGGTACTCTCAAAAGATGTTAAACAAGATAATAAAGTATTTAATGAAATAAAAAAAGTAGAAAAGAAATTTGAAAAGATTCACGAAAATAAAAAGAAAGAAATTCTTCAAATTAAAAAAATCACCAAAGGTCAAAGAAAACAACAAAGAGAAAAAGAACACAAAAAGAAATTCGAATTATGGGGTGAAGAACCAAAACCAGCCGAACCAGTTGATCAAGAAAATGATTTCGTCTCCAAAAACCTTTTAGAAAATAGAAACCTTAAAGCAAAGAAAGTAAATCATCCAGCATTAATTAAAAAAGTTTTATCAATTGACCTTCCAGAGCCAGGTATGTCATATAATCCATCATATAACGATCATCAAGATACATTAGGTGTAGCTGTCGCAAAAGAAATTATAGCTCAAGACTATATTGATGGTATCGATAATCAATTAAACCCAGAAGTTGTAAAATATCAAGATAACGGTATTGTAGAAAATATTGAATTTGAACCAGCCACCAATGAACCAACTGATAGAATTACTAAAAAAGAAAAAAATAAGAGAATTAGAAGAGCTGAAGAAATGAAGAGACAAAAAGCAGCTCAAGAAAAGAAATTATTTAATCAACAAATTGATAAAGTTTTAGAAACCCTTGAAGAAGTTAAACAAGAAGAAGATATCCAAAAAGAAAAGAGAGAAAAAAGAGTAGAAAAGAAAAAACAAAATACTCTTCCAAGACGTTTAGGAAAATATAAGATAAATGAAATACAAGAACCAATTTTATTAACTAATCAATTACCAAAATCATTTTCATCAATTTCAAATGTATGTTTTATTATCTATTTAATTAGTTTTATTGTTACACTATTCTAACTATATTTTTATTTTCTATTTTACAGGACAATTATAACCCATTAAAAGAAAGATATCACAATTTACAAAAGAGACACGTTATTGAAGCTTCAGGTCCACAAAATAAACCAAAGAAAGCTAAACTTAAAGTTTACACATCAAATGCCTGGAACAATACCACACCAGCTTCAATTGATAATTAATATTTTCCTTTTATATTTATATACCCTTTTTTAAAAAAAAAAATAATAAAAAAAACTTTAAAATTAAAAAAAAAAAAAAAACAATTATTTTTATTTATTCGTTTAATAATAATTCTATAATCGTGTGATCAAAACCACATGATATATTTAAAACTTTTTGATTGGATGGATCTGTGTTGTTTTCGTCTATATCGATTAGTTCTAAAGGTGTTAATTGGTCACCTACACTTTTACCATTACCCAATTTACCTTTATTTCCATTTCCCCAAATGTAGAGTTTACCAGACTCGGTGATACATGCAGAGTGATTTCTACCTGCAGAGACTTTAACTACTTTCTCACCATCGAAATCAAACTCTAATTTAGTTGGCACTAAATGGTTGTCACCTTTTACTCCGCTTCCTAATTGACCATTTCCATTCCACCCTAATGTTAATAATTTACCATCATTGTCGATTATTAATGCATGAGAGAAACCACATGCTACCATTTTATATTCGTAGATCCGATTTGTGTTAATTAAATTTGTGTGTACCAAAGGTTGAATGGATTGAATAAGTTTGGGTGCTTCAACGTTTTTAGTATCACCATGACCTAATTGGCCAAATTCCCCGCTTCCCCACGAGCAAACTCTACCATCATTAGTTATTGCTAGATTGAAATCTGAGCCAGTGAAAATATTCTTAAATTTATAATTTGTTTTTATCATTTTTGGAATGTGAATCGGCTCTTCGCTAAAACCATGACCAGTTTGGGAATCTTGGGTAAATCCCCATGTAAATATATCACCATCACTTGTTAGTACTAAAGAGTGACCCCATCCACATTCTAATTTAATGATATTTCCTAGTTTTGATAAAGATTCTATTTCAACAGGAAGTGGTTGATTTTCGGTACTACCCACACCTAGTTGATACTCTGAACCTACACCAAACGAAAATACCCTAAAGTCTTCAGTTAAAACCAATGTATGTCTTCTACCACCAGCAACTTGTTTAATTTTAAAATCCTTTAATGGTGTAACCAATGAGGGTATAATAGATTTGAAGTTGGTCTCTTTATTTACTCTATCCATCGCAACAAAAGAAGTCCATCCACAGCTATATAACTGATCTTTTTCTTTTGATACTAACATGGTATGATAATGGCCACACACTATATCTTTACATTCTAAATTATCTTGATATCTCTGACTTGCTCCATTATTTTCGCCATTATCAAATTTGGTTAATTTTGTAGGAAATGATTCGAATTTAACCAATTCATTATCGATCCCTAATTTACCATCAATACCACATCCACATGAATAAAGATATTTATTTGTTGTATAGTTTCTTTTATTAATATTTAAAAATTGTATTATATTTTGTTTACTTATTATTGGCTTTATTGATATTGTTTGTACTATTGGTTTAATTAAAAAACCATTTTGTGATAAATATTTAAATGATTTCATTGTTTCAACAATTTAATTTAAAAAAATGAAAAAAAAAAAAAAAATAAAATTTTTTTATTTTTTTTAATTTATTTTTTTTTATTATAAAATACTTGTTTTTTGTCATTTATAGAATATGTTTATTTCACAATTACACATATAATATTTACTCTTATTTTTAAAAAATTTAAAAATAAAAATTCGAAATTAGATTTGTTATGGTTTCATAGTGAGGTGGTACTTTTTTTCAAAGATTAGTTTTGCGTTATAACCTCTCAACTAATCAAATAATTTTTTATAAAATAATATAAATACTATTTACAATAATTATTAAAAAAGAATTTTTCAAATAATATTGTTTATTAACAACAATTTTTTTTTTAATTTTTTTTTTAAAAATCTTTTTTTTTTTTTATTTTTTTTTAAATTTTATTTAAATAAATTAAATTTTTTTAATAAAAACAAAAAATAAAAAAAAATAAAAAATTTCATTTACACCAATTTTTTTAAATAATATTTATTTTTATTTTTATTTTTATTTATATCAATTCTAAAAATAAAATGTCAAATGAAATATTACAAACCGGTTTAACATTGGTAAAATCAGCAGTTGATGCAGATAATCAAAAAAACTATTCATTAGCAAGTAATTTATATGACCAAGCAATTTTAAATTTAAAATTAGCATTAGTTTCAGAAAAAGATCCACAAAAGAATGCATTAATTACATCGAAAATTGAAGAATACTCACAAAGAAATAAATTTATAAAAAATATATTATCACAACACCAACCACAACAACCATCACAGCCACAACAACCATCCCCATCCTTTAATTTTCCATCTGTACCAGGCACAGTTTCACCATCAATTAATAATATAAATAATATGAATAGTTATAACAACAATAATAGTATAGGCAACTTTCCATCATTCCCACAACCACAACAACCAATTAATACCAGTGGCAATATTAATAATGGTGTAACATCAGAACAATTATCAAAATTAAATTCATTATCCATTGGTAATGGTCCAAATAGTCAAAGACAACTTTCAAGAGTAGAAGCATATGAAGCTGCAAAGAATTTTTCATTTAAAGGTCGTAAAGAAGAGGAGGTTAAAAACTATAGAGGTGCAACCCAATTCTATGAACAAGCATGCTCCTATTATTTAATGGCAATTAAAAGTGAATCGGACCCAACCATCAAACAGAGTTTAAGCCATGAAGCCAAAATTTATTTAGACAGAGTAGAGGTTCTAAAACCATTTGTACAAGCCCAACCACCATCTCCAACAGGTTCACTTAATGGCACTTTGAGTGGTTCATCAACTTCAGCATTTTCACAACCTCAACAACAACAACAACAACAACAACAACAACAACAACAACAACAACAACAATTATCATCATCCTCTATTTTAGCACAATCATCGCAACTATCACTACAATCAAACTTTCCATCATTCAATGGCAGTTATATTGAACCAAACAGTAACATGCCAACCACCCAACAACAATTTTTAATGAAACATCAATTTAATCAATCTAGTAATAGTTTTAGCAATGCAAGTTCATCATTACCCAACACTTTCAGTGGAGATAAATGCGCAGCATGTAATTCAATTTTATCCACCAACTCAATTAAAGCATTGGACAGAATGTGGCATGCAGAGTGTTTCCAAGTATCTATAATTTGTGCGGGTTGCCAAAAACCTTTCGCCCTTTCTAACCTCTCATTAAAAGTAAAAGATAATAGGGCATTCCATCCAATGTGTTTTGAGTCTACAACTGGCCTTTATCAAGAAGAAAACCGTACATTTGTTGGCACAAGTAAATCATTGTTCTTTTCAATTCAATTACAAAGAAAATTCTATAAAGCAGGTGAAACCATTCAATTTGGTTTTGTAATTGATAATGGTTCTACTAAAAAGGTGGATAAGGTTGTTGCTTATCTTTTAATGACAGAAAATAGAATGGAAATCACTGGTACAGCTTACGAAAGAAAATCAAAAAAAACAGTAAAGAAACTAGGTAGATGCGAATTTATGAATTCAAATCGTTTCCCACTAGTTAAAGATCGTTTTGAAGGCGATTTCTTCTATTCAATACCACCCAACATTCAACCATCAGAAGTCACAGGTGTCGATGCTTCCTTTGTTAGAGAATATCAATTGGTTGTTAAATGTGTTGGAGCAACTTTAAAAACCATGACTGTAAAATTAAGATTTAATTTAACAATTTTAGATAAATAATAAAAATAATAAAATTTAAATTTAATCGAATCTAAAAAAGATATTTATAGAAACTATATTTTTTCAAATCAATCTTCATATTTTCATTTCGCACCATCTGTGGGATTATTTAATTTTAACCCTAAATTCTAAAAATACCTATTTAATTATACATTTTTTTTTTATTTATTTTATAACTTAAATTTAATTTAAATTTAAATTTTATTAACTATTTTTTTTATAATTATTATTGTTTTTTTTTTTTTAAATAAATATTTTATTTGGCTATATTATATATTATTATTATTATTACTATTAATTATTTAATAATGGTGTAGTTTCATTTGATTGTTTATTATTATCATTGTTATCACTATTATTATTTTCATCAATAATTAATTCTGGACCTTTTGATTTTGGTAAAATCCAAGCTAAAAATACACCTAAAATAGTAAAGAGACCACCGTAAGCCATAGCCCAGGCAGTATCTTGATTCTTTGCGGCTAAAACTCTACCTGAAGTTAAAATTGAAATAGTTTGGGAGACTACAGCAGAAGAATTTAATACACCCATATAGAGACCAATATCTTTTGATGGAATAACTTTAACCATCATAGCGAATGGAACAGCATTAAAAGTACAGAAATTAATACCAACCAAAGCAGTTAAAGCAATTGCTAAACCTGGTGAAGCATGGTCGAATACTAAGAATAAAATTAAACATGCACCAGCGATGGCTTGACTGACACTGTAAACAAGTTTTTCACCAACAAGATTGATGAGTCCTGAAAGGAAGAAAGAGAAGAGGAATGAAACTGCTGAAAGGGCTGCTTGGGCATAGAAACCAAACTCTAAACCTTTATTTGCATTTTCTGGGAAAACATTCTTTTGGAAGTATGTGGTATTATTAACCATAAATGGTGAATAACCAAACCATGAAATGAAAAATACAAGTGAAATAATTGCCAATTCTTTTGGAATAGTTCTGAATGCAAAACCAATCTTTTTAAATACATCAATTGGTGATTTTGGTGATTGTACACTACTATCTAATTGTTTTTCTTTTGCAACAAAAATAGTTGGAATAACTGAACAAGCAACAAAACCTGCACCAATAACTAAAATAATTTAGAAAAAAAAAATTATATTAATAAATTTATATCATTAATTACTCATTGTGTTTTTATTACTTACTGAAAAGATCTCTATATGAATTTTCATTTGATGCAAAGAATGAACCAATAATATTTGCAATAATACTAGCAAAACCCATAACATTAACAGCCATTGAATTACCAAGATGTTGTTTATCCATTGGACAAAGATCTGAAACTAATGATCTAGTTGGACCTTGCATAACATTAACTGAAAGATTCATAATCCAAAAACCTGCAATTGCAATAATTAAACCAATTTTATGATCTGATGTAAGTTCACTACTTTCTTTATCACCTAATGCTTGACCAATTAATGGTGAAAATGCAATTAAAATTAAACCAGCAACTAAAATAAAAATAAAATAAAAATAAAAAATTTTTAATATTTGATTTGAAAGAATTATAATTTTTGATCAATATACTTACTACAAAAGATTGAACCAAAAACAATAAATGGCTTTCTTCTACCAAATTTACTTTTACATGTATCAGAGTATACACCAATAATTGGTTGTACTAAGAAACCTGAAATTGGACCAGCTGTAGATTGAATGATTGATGTAGTTGATGGTGTTAATTTAAATTTATTAATAAAAAGAGGTGTACCTAAAGCAAATTGAATTGAATCTAAATTTTATTATAATTTGTTAGTTTACATTTTAATTTTAATTTTAATTATACAATCGTAAAATAATAATATTGTTATTAAAAAAAAAAAAAAAAGATATTTTTTTTTTTAAAAAAAAAACCTCTTGGTTTCGAAATTATTATTATGATTACCATGATTGCTATGATTACTACTTACAAACAAATTGTACACCTGCTAATGAGAAACAAATTGCGAATAACCAAAACATAAACTTTATTAAACCACCAGTTGAATCAGTTTTATAAATATCACCCTGATGGTCATTTTTATTATCTTGATAGTCTTGAATCTTTACATCATTGATTGACTCATTCTCGTTAAGTTTATCATATTTATCTTCACCCATTTTTCTTTTTTTCTATACTGATTATTTAATTTAGAAATAATTATAAAAACTAAAAACTAAAAAAAAATAAACGACTTTATATTTGTATAGTATATAGTAAAAAAAAAAAATAAAAATTAAAAAATAAAAAAAAAAATATTAAAAAAAAAAATTAAACTGGGGTTTTTTTTTTTTTTTAATTACTTTTTTTTATTTTTTTTCTTCATACAAAAACCCAATCGATATTGTGTCTCCGTCTTTTTGTAATTCCTATGACAAGCATCAAAATCAAAAAAAAAATAAAAAATAAAATAAAATAAAATAAAATTTTTTTAAAACCTTTCACCAAAAAAATAAAAAATAAAAAATAAAAATAAAAAATAAAAAATAAAAAAATAAAAATATTTGTGTTTATATATGGTTTTTTTAAATCATATTTTATATACTTTTATTTAACATTTATATTTACAATTATTTTTACCTTTTTTTTCTTTGTATCGGTTGTATTTTTTTTTTTTTTTTTTTTTTAATGGTTTTTTTTTTTTTTTTTTTTTTTTTTTGATTATACGATATGTTTAATTATATTAGACTTCTACCCTTTGGGCTTTTGGTGGGGAATTGTGTTTTAACATTCTTCTTAGATTTCTTGCTCTTGCGTACTATATTAAAAATATAAATTAATATTAATATTTTGTGTATAATTAAAATATTGCATATTTTTTATATAATAAATAAATTTACCTCTCTGAGTTGATCCAAAGTGACAACAAATTTATCATCATTTCCATTAATTTTCAAAATGTAATAAAGAGCACTTAAACGTGGGTTTACTTGGGGTCTCTTTTTAAAGTGGCTTTCTAATTCTAAAAAATCTACACTTCTATTTCCCCTGTTGTAATGTCCTTCAACAAATTCTAATATCTCTTGATTTAAATAACCAATTTTTCCATGTATTTGATTAAATAGAATTTGAAAAATTTCATCAAAAGTCATTTCTTTATTTGTATCACCATTAAATAAAATCATTGCCTCTTCTTTTGGGTGTACACATCCTGAATCTTTAAAAAACTCTACAGCACCTTTAAATGAAATTCTTTGATCACAATCTCTGTCATAGGTTGATAATAACCTTATTTTATTTATTTATTTATAGAAAATAAAAAATAATTATACAAATAAATTATTTAATTAGTTTTAAAAATAATTTTAATTAAATAAAAATTTAAATTTTATTTTTACCTATAGGTATCATTTTGAATAATTTTTTTAACCTCATTTGATGATGAAACACTTCTCATTTTTTTTTTTTTTTTTTTAATATTATGATTATTTTATTTAATTATTGATTGTATATTTATTTTTATAATTTGGTTTATTTGGTTTGTTAAAAATTAATAAAATTTTATTTTTCTTTAAATATTTATTGAAATAATTTTTTCTTTTTTTTTTTTAAATATTTAAAATTAAAATAAAAAAATAAAAATATTTTTTTACTAAAATGGTAAAAGTTAATTTTTTTAAATCTTTTTTTAAAAAAATAAATTTCTAAAAAACTATTTTTTGTCTATTTTTAAAATATTTGTTTAATAGAAAAATAAACAAAATTTTAACGGGAGTTGTGAAAAAATTATACCTATTTTTTTTGTAAAAAAAGGATAGTTTAAATTGGTATTATCATAGTAATATGTATATTTAAACAAATAGCTATTATTTAATAATAATATTACATAATATTATACAATATAAGGCTTTTAAATGATAGCTTTTATAAAATGGGGTTTTATTTATTTACAGGATAAAAGGGAAGGAATATTGTTTTTGTTATAAATTATGAAAATATTTTACTTCTTTCAAGTTCATAGTCTTTTTCTAATTGTTTAAGTTGTTTTTCTTTGTCATCTAAACCCAGTCTTAATTTCATAATTTCATTTTCGATAGTATCATTTTCTTGAATAATTAATTCTTTTGCACTAGCTTCTTTCATTTGAATAAAGATATCACCTGTATATATCCATAGTTTACCATTCTTATTGGATGTTCCATTTTTATTTGTAGTTATATTATCTAAAGCTTCGAAATTTAAATTGTTTCTTTGATCTAAATCTATAATCTAAATTGTTTTATTAATTATGCATTCTCTTTTTTATTATTTATTATTTATTATTATGCCTTTTAACATACTTTTCTTTTATCTATAATAATATCCTCTTTAATTTCTTCTTTTCTTAAGTATATTTCTTCTAATCTATTATCATCACCTTTATTTTGTTGTTGTTGTTGTTGTTGTTGTTTTTGTTGCTGTGGTTGCTGTGGTTGTTGAGATACTTTTTTCATTTTTCGTCTTTATGTGATTTGGGGAAATAAAAATATAAATAAAAAAATTAAAAAAAAAAAAATTAAAAAAAAAAATAAAAGGAATCAAATCGTTCTGTTTATAGTTTTATTTATAATTGTGGGTTTTTATTTTAAAATAGTTGTAGGTTTGATATTTTTAGGTTCTGAATGTCCAATGTTCTTGTTCACCATTTTCTAAATAGTCAGATCTACCAGTATATTCGCAATTCCATTTATTTTGGTCCTTATCTAAATAGTCAGATCTACCAGTATATTCGCAATTCCATTTATTTTGGTCCTTATCAAAATTAAATTTACTTAAAGTACAAACACCAGTTCTGATTGGGTACTGATCATCCTTTAAAATACCTCTACCTAAAGCAATCATTGTGGCAGCATGTGATACAATAATGAATGGTTCATTTTTAAATTTCTCCATAAGTTTTTCAACTGCTATTCTTGATCTATTATGTAATTCTTCCATTGTTTCTTTTTTTGGGATATCTTTAGTTGTTGGTTGATAGCTTAAATCTACTCTTGGGTAGGTTTTTTTTAATTCCTCTGAAAATTAATAATTAAATTATAATTATAAAAATTAATAATTAAATAATAATTAATTAATTATGATTAAAACAGTAATAATAAATAGTTATTTACCATTTGAAAGTGGATTTAAAATATCTACTTGTCGTGGGTTTGGACCTACCCACTCAATGACCCCATAATCAACTTTAATTGGAATATCTAACTGATCAGCAATTTGAGTGCTGGTTTGAAGACATCTTTCCATTGGTGAAGAGATAACATGTTTAATATCTAATTTTTTACAAAATAAACCTAATTCTTTAGCGACTTGTAAACCAGCTGCACTTAATGGTGAATCAGATGGTCTTGCAGCTGTAAGTTTCCATGCTTTATTGATCCAATCTTCTCTTAAACCGTGTCTAGTAATATAGATTGACATTATTTCTGTTATTTTATTATTATATTATTATATTGCTTAATTATTTAATGGGAGGTAAATTAAATAAATGGAGAAAAAAAAAATTAAAAAAATAATAAAAAAAAAAATTAAATTAATTTAAAAAAATGAAAATAAATTTTTTTAATTTTTTCTATTTTTTTTTTAAAAATTTTCACTTTTTCATAAATTTGTAATTATCAGTTCTCTCTCTTTTTTATTATTATAATTCAGTCCAAATTAAAATAATTTTAAAAAAAGGATATGAACTCCATTACACATAATAAAAGTGACCAAATTAAAATTTTAATTTCTAATTTAATTGGTATATCAAATTGGGATTCATTATCGATTCAGCATGATGGCATTGACCATGGATTAGATATTAATTTATTAAAGGTTATCAATGATATAATATACCAAGACCAAATCAACACCACCTTTATCAGCACAACAGAATGCGACGACAACTCTTCAGACCAATGCGACACTAATAGCAATGTAGTTCATATGATATCTAAAGAAATCGATTCGGAGTATAGTTCCCAAGCATCATCTTCCAAATCAAAAAATAAAAGAGCAACTTTTTCATCCAAATCATCATCTTCATCATCATCAACATCATCAAAATCAGCAGTATTTGACAATATACATAAACAATTACATTCACTCAAAAGGAAATCAAAGAAGCAAATTGAACAATTAGAATCATTAAAAGCCATATTCCAAACCAGATTAAATAGCAACAACATAAACACAAATAGCACCAATGAATATAACCCAAGTATCACTTTTAACCTTGGTAAAGAATTTGTTATTTCAAATTTATTTTTGGACCAAATTATTCTATTATTAGACTTTTTACATTCGATTGCACTGGAAATTGAAAACTCGTTGGGATACTGGGAGGCCAAAGACTCGATCTACTATTCATTAGAAAAGACTCCATTGTTCTGGTTAAAATACTATCATCAAGAATTAAACAAAAAAATTCAATTTTCAAATAAGTTCAACGAGATTCATAATATAACAGCTTCAGCATCACTCGTTTATGTTTCAAAAGCATTAAATAAATTCAATAATATATTTAAAAGATCTTCAAAAAAATCACTAAAATCACTAGAATCAGTGAATGAAATGTTAAAAGAAAAAAAATTAGATCAAGATAATTATAATTTAATTTTTAATTTAAAATTCCCAATTAATGAAGATCAAAATGAAAATAATAATAATAACAATAACAATAATAATAATAATAATAATAATAATAATAATAATAATAAATATCAAGCAGAATTAAAGCATCCAAAGGTAGAATTACAAGAAAGAATTAAAAGATTAAAATCCTATCAAACTATTATATCAGTATTAATTGGTAGATTAACTTATTTATTAGATACATTTAAATCAATCAATTCATTAGAACAATTTAATGAATTAATGTCAAAATCAAATATCATTATATTTGATTGTTTGTTAATTTTATCAAAATCATTTTATAATAAATTAAAAATCAAAAAACAATTACTTCAATCAAAGCAATTCATCGATATATTGGTACAACAAAAAGATCAAGAGGAAAACCATCAAATTAATAACTTTAATATTATTGTATCAAATCATATGGTGCTAAATAACCTCATATACTCGATTGAAAAGATAGTGTCTAAAGATGGTATTCCAAACTTCCTCAGTAGAAACTGGCTCAAGATCACCCTATCCTCAATGGTAACCTTCATAATGATCAAGTATTCATATGACAATTTTGACTCTTTTGTTGCCAGTGCCAAAGATACAAGAGATGCATTAATTAGATTCTACAACGAGCATTTAGAAGAACCACTATGGAACATCTGGAGTGTAATTAGATACGATAAAAAGACCTTACAATTAACAGATCCAGTATCTCTTCAATCCTCCATCGACTCATTGGGTAGAATGGTATTGGAGTTTAATTCTGACAAAGGTTTGAAGCTATCAGATTTGGACAAAGCTCAACTTTTAGATTTAGCAAGTCGTGGTGATATTTCCTCTATCATGAAATCATACGAAGATAATATTCGATCACCACTTGCAAATATTGTATTTGGTGATTTGGTTCGTTTAATTTTAATCCAAGTTCAAAAAGAAAAAGTTGATGTTGACAAAGCTTTGATTGCCATTGACAAATTGCTCCAATCCAATGAATTAAACTTCCAATTGCTTGCCGCCATTCCATCAGTTATATTTGTAGCATTCATCATTTGGCAAATTAAAAAACTTTTTACAAACACCAAAACCACATTACCATACTCCCAAAAAGTTATCTTTACCACACTCAGAAAGATAAATCGTACCCTTATCATCAATAATGGCGAACAGCAAAACTTACCTCCTTTTATATCACCATTATTATTAACTACCCAACCCTCATTATTCAACTTTTCAAAAATTAATAACTATAACAGTCAGATTTTATTATCGTCAAGTAACAATAGTATTCATAACCACCCACAAGACGAGCACAATCTTTCATCTTTAATCAAATCTCAATTTAAACCATTCGAAAAATATGGAACTATTTTAATCTCAACCAATAAATTAAGAATCCATCAAAAATCAGTAAGAGAAACTAATGAAAGTCAATGGTTTAACGAAGATATCAATGATTTAGAATCTGATCATTTATCAAACCAAGATAAAATACAAACCATAAATAGAATGTTTATGACCTATTCATTTTTAAAAAAAATAAAATAATAAAATAATATTTTATAAAACACTAACGAAAATAATCCAACTATTATTTCCGTTTAAATAAAAAAAAAAATTTTGATTGTGTTTTATTCCAAAAAAAAAAAAAAAAAAAAAAAAAAAAAAAAAAAAAAAAAAAAAAAAAAAAAAAATATTTAAAATCACCCACACAATCAGAATTTTTTGATATATCTTTTTTTCGAGTAATTCAACAACAAATATCCAAAAATTTTTTTTTATCTAGATTGTGGTTTTAGCTGTTAGAAAAAAAAGGCAGAAAATAAAAAAAAAAAAAAGATATTTTTTTTTTCATTGATAAAAATATTATTATTTTTAATTTTTTTTTTTTTTAAAAAAAAAGAAAAAAAAAAATTTAACGACAGTTTATTTATTTTTTTATTTTTGTTCTATTAAAAAATTGTAATAAATAAAATACATGTATAAAATAAGCAAATAGTAAACAGTAGAAATAATATTAAAATAAACAATTTGTGTTTTTTTTCTTTTTTTTTTTTTTTCCAATAATATATATATTATTAAAATATAATATTATTTAATAAATTATAAAATTTTTTTCTTTTTTTTTATAAAAAATTTTAGTAATTTTTTTTTTTTTTGTAATATATTAAAAAGGGAAGGAGAATGGAGAGAGTCAAACAACTGAAACCAGCTGTTGGTAATAGAGGCAGATCTGCATCCATCGATATGATAGTAATGGATGAGGTTGTTAAAAACGGACCATTAAATTATTGGAATACAAATAGTTCATATACAAGCAATAACGATGAAACTAGTTCTAATATTTCAGGTTCAAATAGTAATCAAAATTTAAATAGTGTATTATCTAATAATAATAATAATAATAATAATAGTCAATCTAGTATTAATACATCAGGTAATAATATTATAAATAGTAGCAATAATAATTTTTCAGGAATTTTTTTAAATAATATAAATAGTAGCACCAATCCAGATTCACCTAGATATAAAACTAATATAAATAGTAATGGATCATTTAGTGGATTACCCTCACCATCCCCACCAATTTCACCAAGAGCTCAAGTTACCGCACCAAATCTATCAAATTTTATAACACAACACACACCACCACCATCTCCAAAATTAGAGCATTTAGAAAATAGACATTTAAGATTACAACATACAAGCCACCTTATTAGAAATTTAAGTTTTAGTAGTGTAAACTCAACATCATCACTTGACTTTAGGAGGTCACTTCAACAATCAACAGGAATACCGATGGAAATGAATACCAATAATAACAATAATAATATCGATAACAAAGACAGTGTAGATTTAGAAATTAATAATAGTAATAGTGGTGCTAGTGGTATAGATTCAACTAAAAGCTTTACACCAAGAAAAAAAAGAAGAAAGGAAAATAGAGCAGTTAGAAGATTTAGGAGATCATTATCATCGGTCATATCATCAAACTACTGGATTTTCATTATGATCATTTCAATTATTTTTGTACTTTTCATTGATGATATACTGGGTATAGCAGGCTCACCAAGCAGTAAAGCGTTAGATAGTTCAATTATGGGTGTTAGAATTGGTGTAATAGCGTTTTTTATAATAGATATAATATTTAATTTATTTTGTTTTAGAGACGATTATTTCCCAGGAACCATCGTTTTTTGGCTCGATCTAATAAGTTTGGCGTCAATAGTATCCGATGTTCATTATTTTAGTAACTTTTATGCAAATTTAGTTTTATCAATAACTGTAAATACAAGAATCATTAGAATATGTGGTTCATTCATTAGAATTTCTTTAATTTCAACATTATATAATAGATTTTTAAGAAAGCAAACATCACCCATTACAGAAGGCCTTGAAGTCGAAGCAAGTAAACTCGGTGATAAATTAATCCGTTTAACAACCAACAAAATAGTTTTATTAGCCTTGGCAGTATTATTCGCATCTCAGCTTCTAGTTTATGAACCAGATGCACCAGGTATATATATTAAATCAACCATTTCATCATTAGAGCACATGGCAAATACATTTGGTAAAGATTCAGCTTCGTTCAACACAATGTTCAACGACTATTTAACTGTAAATTCAAAACTTTTATATGCAAATATTATAAATGATATAGTTTATGAAAATAACAATAGAATTAGTGAATTACAAGAAAGATCAATTTTAAAATATAGTTACTTTAATTCAGAAATATGGATTGATAATTCAGTAAGCATATAATACATATCATTTATTTAAAAAAGTACGACCTTATTAATATTTTTATTTATTTTTATTATTAGTATTATATTAAATATAGCTGTATATTACATTTATGTTTAACTATATTTGTAATTTTAATTTTAATTATTATCAATTTATTAATTGTCAACGATGCACATTGGTTAGTCATTAATCCATTGGAAAATGTTTTAACAATTGTAAAATTATTATCAAAACAAAATTCAACAATGATTCAAACCAATAAACATAGTGGAGGTGGTAATAATAATACAAATTCGAATAATGTTAGAAACAGGGTAGAGTCCATTGGTAATAAGTCAGATACAGCAGATACAACAAGTAGTAGTGGTGTCGATGTGGAAGAGCCCGACGAGGCAGATTTCCTTTTAGGTGTACTTAATGATATCGATGATTCGTTACAACAGGTTCAAGAGAATCTTAAGGAAGAAGCCAATCAAAATACTATATTAAAGAAGGATATTGAAGATCTTTATGTAGAGAAATATATCCTGCAAGTTCATCTCCGTTCAGTTGTAAGAAAGATCGACTTCCCAGACCCAATCGGTAATTATTTAAAAAAGAAGCAAGTTTTATTATCAAAGCAAAATCAAGCCATCAACAGTAGTAATGAACATGCTTTCATTGATGTAGTTTTAGCATCACAAAATGATGATATTAAATATAAATCCAACGAAGACGGATCAGCAGACTTTAATATAATTCAATACGCCTCAATCGATAAATTGATTGAAAAGCTTACAACACCAGAAACACACGATTTGAAATTTGCAAATGTTTTCCTTTTGACCTACCGTAAATATTTATCGCCATTAGAACTTTTAGAGAGATTAATCATTAGATTCTGTTCAACACCAACCATGGAATTACCAGAAAAGTTATTGGGTTCGAAAGAGCAAGTAGAAAAATGGAGAAAGAATAAACAAGAGCAAATTCGTAATAGTGTTTTCAATACATTAAAACTATGGGTTGGTGTATACAATTGGGACTTTTATGATAATCCAGAGTTGTCACAATTGTTGAACAGTTTAGTAAATGAAATCATGCCCTTCTGTAAGATGGATAAACATGCAGCTTATATCGACTCGATCTACAAGAGAAAGATGAACACATTCGCTCAAGACCCACCATTCATTCCACCACCACCATTAACACCAGAGGAAATTGCAGAGCTAATGGTAATAGAAGATAAAATATTATTTACATTTGACACATCAGATTTAGCTATTCAGATCACTCTTATCGAATTTGACCTATTTAAAAATATAAAATCAAAAGAATTTTTAAATCTTTGTTGGACCAACAAGCAAGAAAAGACAAAGTTAGCACCAAATGTTATTAGATTCATTGAACATTTCAATAGCGTCAGTTTTTGGTTACAAACTCAAATTGTAAAGAGCGGTAAAGTTAAAGAACGTGTTCAAGTTGTAAAGAAAATTATTGCATTGGGTGATTCATTCATTCAATTAAACAATTTCTATGGTGCAATGGAGGTTCTATCGTCATTAGAGTCCTCAGCAGTATCACGTCTTCATAAAACCTGGGAGCAAATACCCCAATCAACTGTTCAATCACTCCATTCATTACAAAAACTACTCAGTCCAACCGACAACTTTAAAAACTATCGTGAAAAAATTTCAAAAACCACATCATCATGTATACCATACATTGGTCTCTATCTCAGTGATTTGACATTCATTCACGAGGGTAATCCAGATTATAAAGACGATCTTATCAATTTCTCAAAACAACGTGAAGTAGCCGCAACCATTAATTCTATCAAACAATTCCAAAATATTTTTTACTATTATGAACCAAATCAAGCCATTAGAAAACAATTAGAATTTAAATCACCTGGTGCCGATACAATATGGAAAATGTCATTAACATGTGAAAATAAATCAAAGAAATAACCTTTATATATATAAAATAAATATTTTTTTAATAACTTTATCAATAACTATAATAATAAAAAAATAAAAACTTGTAAAAATAATAAATATAGTAATAATATAATCACAATAATAATAATAATATACAATCAAATTAAACAATATAATATATAGTCTACTTTTTTAATTTAAATTTTTTTTTAATATATAAAAATAAATTAATCAAAAAAAAATGATCATTTTTTAATTTTAAAAAAACTTTTAACCACATATATACACCCCTAAATAAAAACACATACAAATAAGTAGTTTCTGTTTTTAAATATTTTTTAACTAAAATAATTTTTAAATCATTATATCATTTAATTTTTTTTTTTTATTTTTTAATTATTTATTTATTTTATTTTTTTTTTTTTTATAAATTATTTTTTTAAAAATTTACAAAAATTTAAAAAAAAAAATCACACATTTTTTTTTTTATATATAATTTAAATTTTAAATTTATAATATAGTATCATTTAAATTTTATACCTATATAGATAGATATATAGTTTTAATATAAGAAAAGATGACACAAGTATTGTTTTACGGATGTTTGTTTATAACATTCTCGCCCATTTTAGCATTCTTTTTTTTAGTTATTGCAAAGAATAGTCAATTGGTTATTTTAACTATTGGAGGGTATATATATTTATATTTACATCGCTAGACTATAGTCTCGATAAACAAAATGTAAATAAATATTAATAAAATATATACTTTTTTTTTTATAGGTCATTCTTTTGGTTAGTATCGATATTATTATCAGCGATTTGGTGGTATATTATACCACCAATGAGAGAACAATGGTGGTTTACAATACCATTTGCAGTAGTATTTCAAGAAGCAATTAGATATTTATTTTACAGACTATATTCATGGGGTTTTAATGATAGACCATCATTAAATCAAATTAAAGAAACACAACATCAAATGTCATTAGATCAAATGAAAAAAAGAAAACAAGTAAAAACATCCTATCAGAATGAAAACTATAACAATGATAATGACAATAATAATAATAATAATAATGATGATGATACCTTTAGTATAGATAATAAAAATGATAGTGATGAAAATGACAAGTCACCAGTACGTAATATTGAAAGTTTGAATGACAATAATAATAACAGCAATAATAATAGCGATAAATCGGAATCAAAAGAATCAGATAAGGCTGAAGTCGTTATCAATAATAGATTAGAAACATTATCAGCAAGACCCAACCACACACTTTCAGCCACCGCCATTGGTGTTGGTAACGGAACTGCTTATGGTTTTATTATGTTTGGTTCAATTCTTTGGGAATCAACTGGTCCAGGAACCATGTTCTCACCAGCATGTCCAACAGTCAATCTCTTCATGCTCTCTTCAATTATTACCCTTTGCATGACCATTTTACATGTAGTTTATAATGTTTTAGCTTTTCAAGGTTACAGATCCAGAAAATATCATTTAGTAGTTTATGTTGTAATAGTTCACTTTTTAACATCATTTTTAGTAAGTGTTTTACTTTATTTAAAAAAAAAAAAAAAAAAAAAAGAAACTTTTTATTAATTATTACCTTTCATTCATAATAGACACTTTTAAATCAACCAAGTAAAAGTTGTATTGGATCTGTTTTACCAATTTCTTTAATCACTATTTTTTCAGTTTGTTTTTGTCTCTATTCTTTACTAAAGAGTGATTCAATCACAAAAACTCATTAATTTTAAATATACCATATAAAGAAAAAAAAATCAATAAAAATCAAAACAAATATATGTAAAATTTGTACACTAAAATAAAATTTATTATGTGTTTGGGTTAACTATATATATCCAACAGGGTCTCAAAGTTTTTATTTTTTCAATTTTTTTTTTAATTAAATTTTTTTTTTATTTTTTTTTATTTTTTTAAATTATTATAAAAATCAAAAATCATTCAACATTACAACATCCATTACAACACTACACAACACCGCACCCCTTAATCCTTTTTTTTTTTTTTTCTTTTCTATTTTATTAAATAATGTTTATTATAAAAAACTAATATAATAATAATAATACATATTTTAAAAAAAAATTTATTTGTTAATTCATTTTAACTATTTAATAATTTTTTCAACATTATTTTTTAAAGTGTTTTGTATTTGTAATCAAAAGATCAATTTTTATTTTGTAATATAATTTATTGTTTATTTATTTATTTATTTATTTATTTATTTATTTATTTATTTTAATTTTGTAATTTTAAAGAAAAAAAAATGTCGGCACCTAATAGCACACATGGTAATAATGCAGTTTATAGAGAAGATGGTGTTAGATTATATGGTATGGATGCAGAAATCGAATTGAAACAAAGGGCTAAAAGAGATCCACAATTAGAAAAGGAATTGGCACAATGGATTGAAAAAGCAATTGGTGAAAAGTTAAAATACCCAAATGATTTGATTGAATCACTTCGTAGTGGTATTGTACTATGCAAATTAATTAATACTCTGTTACCTGGGACTATCAAATCAGTAAATACTAGAGATACAGCATTACATCATATGGAAAATATTGGTTTATATATTAAAGCATGTTGGAAAGTCGGTGTTGAATCTTCAGATCTATTTGTTGCCTCGGATCTTTACCTAAAGAAAGGTGTATCTGCTGTAATTCAAAACTTAGCATCCATCGCTAGATGCGCTCACAACTGTGCAGAATACAAGGGACCAACCTTTGGTTACAAACCCAATCCAAATATCCAACCCGCAAAGAAATGGGATGAAATTAAAATTGGTGGTCCAGTTTTCGTAACTGATATCGAAAATAAAGAAAATATTCAACCTCCAAATTGTACAAAATGTGGTCACGAAAAAGTTTGTCAAGCCTGTTATCCTCCATCGTCCCAAAAAGTTAACATTATCAGTGAAAAAGAAAAAGAAAGAGAGAAGGAAAAAGAGAAAGAGTTTTTACAAAAAATTCAAAATTTATCAAATGTTTTAAAAGAAAAGGTAAATATCATCATTTTAGCCTCTATTTTTTTATACCAACGTTTAAATACTAACAAAAAACTTTCCTATTATATTACAGGAAGATCATATTAAATCTTTAATAGATAATTTGGATAAACAAAAAAAGAAACAAGTCGATGATGAAAAAGAATTAAAAGAATTAATCGAAACTCAAAAAACTCAAATTCAATCAAAAGAAAACATTATTCAATCATTAAACAAAACAAATTCAAATTTAGTTTTATTAGCATCAAACAATAGCAGCAATAATACTGTAACAACTCCACCATCCTCTACCATTAAGTCAAACTCTTATGTCACTCCACCAACCACTACCAGCACCACAAGCACCTCTTTGGCCAATAATGCCAACAAAACCAATAGAAACTCTGGTGTATTTCAAGCAGTATCTACCATTAATAATAAAGTCAATACTCCATCCTCATCATCTACTCTAAATGCAACCACCACCACGAATACAATTAAATGCTCTAGATGTAACTCTACAACCAATAAACCAACCCAAAAATATTGCTCATGTGGTGAACTACTTAAAAAAGATACAGCTACCACAACAACAACAACAAATTCATTTATTTTCAATAAACCCCCAACCACCATCAACACCACCACTAGTAGCATTGCTACAAACAATACCACCACACCATCATATTTAAATAAAAACAGAAATAGTACCAACCTTACAAATAATACTGGTATAACTATCAATAATAGTAATAATAGTGAAATTGAAAAATTAAATGATAAAATTTCAACCCTTTGTTCAACAATGAAACAACAAGAGGAAACTATTTCAAGATTAAATAATCAAATTAATTCAGAAAAACAAATTTATGAAAAAGAGAAAAAACAACAAAAACAAACCATTGATAATCAACAAATATTATTAAATCAAAAAGAACAGGATTTAAAGAAAGCTTTGTCATCAAATACTTCTAGCAACACTGCAACAAACCAAAGCAACAAACCATTTTTATTAGGTGCAGAATTAAGATCAATTAATACCAATCATTCGAATGATCCATCAATTTACAGTAAACCATATGGTAGTAATATTAAAGTTGATAATGCATCCAATATTACAACTACTTTACCATCAAACTCAACTATCATTGGAAATAAAGAATTAGAAACTCTTAGAGATAAACTAAAAGAATTAGAATATAGATTAAATGATGAAATTTCGAAATCCAAAGCTAAAGATTCAACAATAGCATTATTAAATGAAAAGGTTTTAAGCTTTAATAATAGACCAAAGAGAGTTTTAACAGGTGCTGTAAGCTCTGCCAAGTCAAGCCAAATTGTTGTAGGTAGAAAGAGATTCAATACATTGAAACCAGACTCTGTCGATATTACTACTTTAGTAGATGCCACCCTTTCTCATCTATCTGCTATCCTATATAACAAGCCAATCGAATTTTATCAAGTTACATCACTCAAAGATCTATTCAAGACTGAAACTGGTAGACGTAGATTCACCCAAATTTTATCATCAACTTTAAAACAAGTACCACAATTACAACTCTCTGAAACCTCTTTCGAATTCTTACTCTATTTAATTAGCTGTGCACTTCAAGAAATGAATATCAGCCAAGACCACGATTTCCAATGTGCTAGAATTATCTTCCACTCATCTGATTCACTCTATCGTGTCGGCAAAACAGGTCAATCTGAATTCCTCAAACCATTCATTACCAGCTCTCCAGTTTTCAAAGATATTAGATTTTGGTCTGATTACTTCTGGGTTCAGTTAAGTAAACGTCATAGAAAGGTATATGGTAAAATCCCAGATACTCTCGATCGTGAAATCATTATCAATCTTCTATCTTACTTTGGTGTTAATATGACTTACTTTGGTATTTCAAGTGATCAAGTTAAAGAATTTATTAACGAAATGGGTTCTCAAAATAATTTAGATAAAAAACAAATAGATTATATTATTTCAACTTTAAAAGACTCACCACTATATCAAAGTATCAATACCAATAATGATAAACAAAAAAATACTGTAGTATCATCTGCAAAAGTTTCAAAAAAAGATAAAGATGAAAAAAAGAAAAAATAAATAAATAAACAACTATGTGTGCATATTTAACTTTGCTACATATAACAATAACCTCTTTTTTTTTATTTTTTATTTTTTTTATTTTTTACAAAAAAAATAATTCGGAATATGACTTTTCATTTTTTAATTCCCTAATGCTAGATTTTTAAATGATCTTTATAATAATAAGAAGATAAAAAAAATAAAAAAGGTTAAATATAATGCTATTTAAAAAAAAAAAATTAATATATCTTTTTTGGACTTCGTAGAACCAAAAAGATATTTTTTAAAAAATATTCCACACTAAATATAATTTGAGAAAAAATAATTATGTGTTCGAATAACCACTATTCTATTTTCTTTTTTGGTGAAAAATTAAAAGTAATTTTTTTTTATTTTTTTTATTTTTTTTATTTTTTTTTTTTTTTTTTTTTTGTATAAATTTAATTTTTATTTTTTATTTTTTTTTCAATGACACCCAAATATCTTTGCTGAACTTATTTATTTTTTATTTTCATTTCGTTTAAATAAATAAATAAATATAATTATAACTTACAATAATAATAATATAATAACTATTAAAAAAAAAATATGGCCCAACCCCCAACAAACTTTTAAACTTTCATCTGGGCCCCATATTCCACAATTAGGTTTAGGTAAGTTTATTAAATTTTTTTTTTTTTTTTTTTTTTTTTTTTTTTTTTTTTAAATTATTTTTTTATTAATTTATTTTTTATAATTTATTTAGGTACATATAATGGTTCCAAATACAATGAAGTTTATGAAGCTACAAAGGTAGCTTTAAAGGCAGGTTACAAACATATTGATACTGCTGCAATTTATGGAAATGAAAAAGAGGTTGGTCTTGCTGTTAAAGAAGCTATTGCAGACGGCATTGTTAAAAGAGAGGAAGTTTTTATTACTACCAAATTATGGAATACCTGTCATGGTAATGTTAGAAAACATTTTGATCTTTCATTAAAAAATTTAGGTTTACAATATGTTGATTTATGTAAGTATTATTTATAAACTAATTTTAAAATTATTTTGCTAATAAAAAAATTTTATAAAATAAATGTAGATTTAATTCATTGGCCAATTGCCTTTGAATATACTGGTGAAAGTTTTACCACCCCAAAGAATGCTGATGGTTCTGTTAAATTAGATAAAGTTAATATTCACGACACTTGGAGAGAAATGGAAAAATTAGTTGATGAAGGTTTAGTAAAATCAATTGGTGTTTCAAATTTCAATGTTCAAAGCTTAGTCGATTTATTAACCTATGCTAGAATTCCACCAGCAGTCAACCAAGTCGAATTACACCCATATTTATCACAACCAGCTTTAAGATCATTCTGCGATCAACATAAAATTATTTTAACCGCTTATTCACCATTGGGTCAAGGTAAAATTACAGATCATTCACCAGTTATTGAAGAAATTGCAAAATCACACAATAAATCACCAGCCAATATTATCTTTAAATGGTGTATCACAAAGGGTTTTACTGTTATTCCAAAATCAGTTACCCCACAAAGAATTATTGACAACTTTGACATCTTTGACTTTGATCTTACTGATGCTCAAATCAAACAACTTGACCAATTAAATAGAAATGAAAGAACCTGTTCCCCAATGAGACAATGGGGTGTACCATTATTTGATTAATAGAAATAATTATTTTCAATAAAAAAAAAATAAAAATATAAAATTAAACTTTTTTTCACACACACCATACTTTTTTATTTATTTCTTTTTTTTTTATTAATTTTTTTTTTATTAATTTTTTTTTATTTCTTTTTTTTTTATTAGCAAATAAATATTAAAAAATAAATAAAATAAAATAAAAAAATAAAAAAATAAAAAACCTATTATAATAAATGATTTAAATTTATTAATTACACATCATACACTCAAATCGTTTTTTTTTTTTTGTTTAAAAAATCTGGCTTTTTAACTGACCATAGAAAAAAAAAAAATAATTAAAAAAAAAAAAATTCTATTTTTTCAATTTTTTTTTTTTTTTTTTTTTTTTTTTTTTTTTTTATATTTATTTTTTTTTTAAAATAATTTAATTATTTTTTCTATAGCAGATACACTAAATATTATTGTTATTGTTATTGTTATTGTTCAT
Organism: Dictyostelium purpureum; assembly: GCF_000190715.1. Classification (NCBI taxonomy): domain Eukaryota; phylum Evosea; class Eumycetozoa; order Dictyosteliales; family Dictyosteliaceae; genus Dictyostelium; species Dictyostelium purpureum. The sequence continues at coordinate 15,171 of NW_003519625.1, read as the reverse complement.
CCATTCTATAATTATAGTTCTTCAGCAAACTTACACCCATACAATAAAAAAGAATTATTTTTGGTTTTTTTGGAAAAATAAAATCAAAAATCAATAAAGTTTTCTATCTTTTCCCCACACAAAAAAATAAAAAAAAATATAAAAAAAATAAAAAAATTAATTCCACACACTCTGTGTTTTATTTTTTTATTTTTTTATTTTTAAATTTACCATCAAATAATCTCTTTTCTTTTTTTTTAAATATCCAATATTACAGATAAATAATTAAATAATAATAGTAGTAATAGTAATAATATAGTTTCAATTCATTTCACTTTTTTTTTTTTGTGTGTTGTAGTTTTACAAATTTTTAAATTTTTTTAAAATTAGAAAAAAATAAAAATAAATTATTTTATCATATATCAAAAATAATTTATTTGTATATTTGTATCTTTATATTAAATAATCCTCATCATCAATACCACCACCACCACCATCAAAATAAATAATAAAAAATAAATATAAATAATAAAATGTTACATACAGTTAATCAAAGACCATCCGATACATATTATAAAGATGATAGTATTGATAATGCAACCAATCTTCAAAAGATCTGGAGACCAATTTGGGTACCAGATCACCAAGAGGATTGCTGTTTAAATTGTAAATCACAATTTAATACATTATTAAGAAGACACCATTGTAGGGGCTGCGGCAACCTTTTTTGTAACAACTGTACCAGTAAAAGACAATCACTACCACAATTACATTATAATAAACCAGTTAGAATTTGTAATAGATGTTCTGACCTCACAAACTTTTCAAAACTCTCAACTTCACCAGATATAAAGAACAGAGAAGAAGCAGCAAAAGGTTTTCTAAATTTAACATGTGATTCTCTTGGCAAAAAAATGATTATTAGAGGATTTTTAAATCCTTTAGGTAATTTATTCACAAATGGTAATCCAACATTATATAAACATTTAACAAAAGCTATTTCAAATTTAGCCGAAAATGGTAAGTACAAACAAACAGCCTCTACATAAACTATACTGACAAAATATACTTTATTTATTTAGATATTGTAAGAATTGATATACTCGAAGCAAATTTTTTAACATTATTAGTAAATTATTTACTTGAAAGTTTTAAAAAGTATCCAAATTTAAAGCAACAAAACAAAAATATAAATAGTAGCAATGGTGGAAATAGTAGTAGCAGAAATAATAATAGTAATAATAATAATAATAATAATAATATTGGTAGCACTGGTGCAAGTGGTGTCAATAGTGAACATAATAATTGTAGTAATAGTAATAATAACAGTAATGGTAATGAAGAAGATTTTAATAACGATCAATTTATTATTCATGACGATGATTTTGAAAGTTTTTTAAATGTTTGTTTATGTTTTCAATATCTAAGTTGTGAAGAGAATATCCTCGTAAAGACCCAATTAGCTGATAGATGTTTACCAATTTTAATAAAGATGTCAAGATCATATAATGTTCAAATAAAGCATTCAAGTTCAATCGTTTTATTAAATTTAGTAAAAAATCCATTGTCTCGTGACTTGGTTGTTCAAGGTGGCGGCATTGGCTCATTGATTGCAATTGCTATTAACGACGATGCTAAACTTCAAGAAACCTCGGCTCATGCTCTCTCTATTCTCTCTGCTCAATCAAAATATCAAAGAAAAGTAGTCGAGTGTGGCGCCCTTCCACCATTGGTTTTAATGTTAAATTCAAACTCGTCCTCTGATAATATTTTACAATACACAACATCCTCACTTTCACTTTTAGCAGAGAATCAAGATAACCAAATTGCAATCGTACAAGTAGGTGGTATTAACCCACTCAAAAATATTCTTATTTATAAAAATGAACATACAATGCAAATTTCATACAATGCTGCTTTAACATTATACCATTTATCAACCAACAGTAAGTATTTCATTTATATATTATTAAATTGATTTTTTTAATGCTAATTTTTTTTTTTTTTATTTCAGAAAATTTAATTTTACAATTGGCTCAACACGATTTGGTCGAATTATTAACTAAAATTATTATTTCAAATTATAACAATCCATCATATGATTTATTATTGTTATGTGTTAAAATTATTGGCAATCTTTCTTTTGGTAAGAATTATAATTTGTTTACAACATTTTTTTTTATTTTTAAAAATAAATATATTAATTTTTTTTTTTTTTTTTATTTTAGAAAAAGAAATAAAAGTTTTAATCAGAAAGAATCAATCAATGATGAATATTTTAAGAATTATGGTTCATTCAACAAATAGAATTCAACAATGGGCTCAAATTATTTTTAATAATTGTGAAACTGGACAAAATTAAGTTTTTTATATACCCAAAATATTTCACATTACCAACGATAGCAACACCAACCATATCAATTTTTTAATAAACTATAATAAATTATTATTTATTTATTTCAAACTTTTATTTTTTTTACTTTTTTATTTTTTATTTTTTGGGTTAGTTTAAAAGAAATCACACTTTTTTTTTTTTTTTTTGTATTAAAAAAAAAGTAAATAGGGTTATCGTTAGTGATTATAACCATATGAAAATGAATAGCGCCATATACAAAATATAATTTTTTTTTTTTAAATTTTTTTTTAATTTTTCAAAAATTTTTTAAAAATTTTTATAATTTTTTTTTTTTTTTTTTTTAATTTACTATACAAACGAATTGGAGTGTTATATAACTTTATAATCATTAGTTATTTTTACATACTTTTTTTTTTTAAAAACCATTTTAAATCATAAATTTTTATTTGTATTAATTTTTATATAATAAATTAATTTTGGTTATATATTTACAAAAATAAAATAAAGTAGAAAATGTTTTTATTCGATATTTATAATAATATTCTCTTTTATTTAAAAGAGTTTATTGTTACAACTACCAGTCCAAATTTATTTATTCATGGTATGATGGCAGTTTTCATTATTTATCTTTTAACAAAGAGACCATTTAAACCAAGACAAAATGACAAGCTCTCCAAAGCTGAAGAAGAAGAGTTAATTCGTGAATGGACTCCAACTCCATTAACACCAAAATCAAATCCATTAGAAGTTTTAAACCAAAAAGAATTAGTTATTCAAAGCTCAACTTCAACTCATGTTACTGTCGATAACAAAGAGTTATTAAATCTTGCAAGAGCAAACTATTTAGGTTTTATTGGTAATGATGAAATTAATGTAAGCTTTATAAATTAATTACAACACAATAAAATGGTTTAAAATTTTAAATTAATAAACTTTTATTATAATTACAGAAAGTTTCAGAAAAAACTGTTAGAAAATATGGTGTTGGTTCATGTGGTCCAAGAGGTTTTTATGGTACAATCGATGTTCATTTAGAGCTTGAAAAGAGAACTGCAGAATTTATGAAAACTCCAGAAACAGTTTTATATTCATCAGCATATGCCACTATTTCATCTGCTATCCCATCATTCTCTAAAATTGGTGATATTATCATTGTCGATAGAGGTGTATCACAACCAGTACAAGTTGGTGTAACATTATCACGTAGTAGAATTTTTTATTTCAATCATAACGATATGGATGATCTCCAAAGAGTTTTAGAACAAACTCAATTCACTGGTTCAAAAGCTAAAATCGTCAGAAAATTCGTTGTCATCGAAGGTCTTTATTATAATTCAGGTACAATTGCTCCACTCCCACAAATCTTAAAATTCAAAGAACAATATAAATTTAGATTAATTATGGATGAATCTCATTCAATTGGTGTTTTGGGTTCAACTGGTAGAGGTATTACTGAACATTATGGTGTAGATGTAAGAATTAATTTACAGCTATTGTAATTTTTTTTTTAATGTCTCCTTCTTTATACTAATATTAATTTCTTATATATAGGTCAATAGCGTCGATATTTTAACAGGTTCATATGGTAATGCCTTTGGTTCAGGTGGTGGTTTCTGTTGCGGTGCTCCAGAAGTAGTATACCATCAAAGATTAAATGGTGTTGGTTATGTATTCTCTGCATCATTACCACCATTCCTTGCTACATCTGCTACTACCGCAATTACTATGTTGGATGAAGACAATTCCATCTTAGAAAGACTTCACGAGAATATTAACCACTTCTACAAAGGTCTCTCTGACTTGAAAGGTTTAGAAATTACCTCTTTACCAATTTCACCAGTCATTCATCTTTCACTCGACTCCAAATCTACTAGAAATAATAGAATCGAAGATGAAATGGTTCTTGAAAAAATTGTTAACAAAGCTATGGAAAGTGGTATCCTCCTTACCAGAGCTAAATATGTTGCTGCCGAAAAATTCATTCCAAAACCATCAATTCGTGTCTCCGTAAACTCCTTACTCTCTAAAGAACAAATTAATCAATCAATTCAAATTATTAAACAATGCACATCTTCAGTACTTTAAAAAATTTTATTAATTAAATAATAAAAATATAAATAACTGTCATTGTTTTAAATAAAATTATTTGTTTATTTTTACATATTGTTTCAAAATGTGTATTTTTTTTTTTTTACCAGGTTTAAAAAAATAGTTTTTGGTGGTGGTTAGCGGTGTGTTGGTGAAAATTTTAATTTTTTTATTTTTTTATTTTTTTTTTTCCAATTTTTTTTTATTTTTTTTTTTTGTTTGATCAGTTACACATTTTGACAGATTTGTTTTTGTTTTTTTATAATAAAAATAATTGTTATAGTTATTATTGTAGTTTAATTTTATTTTTATTTTTAAAATTTAAAATAAAGTTTCTAATAATATTATTTTTAATTTATATTTTATTTTTTCATTTTTTAAATCATTTATTAATACACCAAATATAATTTTAACACAGATAAAAATAATAAATATTTAAATAATAAAAAAGATGAAATTGAAATTAATAGTTTTTTTAGTTTTTTTTATTTATATTATAAATTGTGAAGATACAATAGAAGAAAATAAATTAATAAATTTTAAAAATGAATCATTCATAATAAATAATATTAATAATAAACCAAATTATATTTATTTTATATATAAAGTTGCAACTTATCCATTCAACTATATGGCATCGAACCAGATATTAAATGATTCAAAAACGAAGGTAAAGACTCACTTTCCTATTGAAGATATTTCTATTAAATCAGAAATTGTTACTGTAAAGTCTAAAGATACTGTAAGTATATTTTTTGTTTTTTTTAAAAAAAAAATTAAATAAATATTAATTTTTCTTTTTTATTTTTTTTTTATAGATGATTATAACATCAGTATCAAAGACTAAAGAAAAGGATTTTAAAGGATGCACTCACTATTTTGATGAGTCCAACGTTAAGGTATCAAAGTGTGATATGTGGATTAACTTGGTTGATGTTTCACAAAATAATTTATTGTACCACTATTCAATAGATTACTTTTTAGACTCAACAACAGAATACTCAGTAGTTGCAATTGGTTATGTAATGGATGAAAATAGTCAAATGATTTTAAATATTGTTAAAGCAAATCAATTTGGTACCGAAAATAATTATTATTATAATAACCATAATCAATCATACAGCTACTTTTCTACCAATATTTCTATAGATATTAAAGAAATTGACTCCTTCAAGAAAATACACGATAAACATCAACATTTATACCATTTGATAGCCAAAGATATTAGAAATAACATACATTTAATAACATTTAACATTAATGAAAACAAAATTGAAAGAATAATAGATATAGATATAAATTTAGCTTTTAGTACCATTGGGTTCTCAATATATAATGATCAACTCTTACTATCTGGTGCATTTGTGGAAAATTCAAACACATTTTATTTTTATAAATTTAATTTACAAGATATTCAAAACAATCAAATAAAATATAGCAATGACAATTTAATATTCAAGAGATACAATTCTATAAAGTACTATATAAAATCAGAAAATCATCGTTATTTTCTTTTTTATTTAAACAATGCAACCCTGGTAACATATGATATGGAGACCGGAGAAAGCGAAGATGTTCAATTGAATTTCAAAATGAAATATGCGCCACATTCAGAAATGATACAACTATATGCTTTTCATCAAGAGCTTCCAAAAACTGCTGGTTCTACAAATGGTGTTTCAAAGAGTAATAAAATATTTTTAATAGTGTTCCATCCAATTTTTATAATAGCTTTACTGTTTCTAATTATTGGTATAATCCTTTTTAAAAGAAGAAGAGATAAAAAAAATCTAGTAAAATTAGAAGCTCCATCTGATGTATAAAAAATAAAACCTTTTAATCTAATCTTTTTTTTTTTTTTATTAAATATATAATAAAAATAAGTTTAATAGTTTATTAATATATTTTATTGTGTTTTTTTATTTTTTTATATTACATTTTATTTTTTAGTGTTTAAATTGTTTGCATAAATATTATTATTTACTACATCTTTAAAAATTAACTCCATAGTTTCCATTTTTGAAGAAAGTTTAACAATTTGTATATACATTGTTATATATAGAATAAATAAAAAGAATGATACCAATAAAACAGTAACCTGGCTACCATTTAATGATAAAACGCCGATTGGTGTTTTTAATTTAACCAAACTTGATTCATTCTTTAATGATGATTTAGATGATTTTAGCTGTTGTTTTGGTGATACTGTTAATTGATCATTTGCCGAATTTGATAGGGTTTCTAAATTGTTGTGTGATTGATTTATATTTGAAATTGGTGATGACACTGGTGGTAGCGCTGGTGAATGGGTTTGTTGGTTTGAAATAATATTTGATAATAAAGAATTTGAAGATGGCGAATTATTAACCTGGCCAGATGAGGAGATTAAATGTTGTCTACTACGCGATCTTGTATGATGTGGTTTAGGTGAATCAATTCTTTCTTCATCTTTAAGACGTGAAATCTCTGTTTTATCTAAAGATTTACCTAAAGTTGGAACTGTAGTAGTGTGGGATGCTGGAGTATGTGATGGGGCAGTTGGCTTTGGTTTAATTTGAAGCATTTTTTGAACTTCTTGTTTAGCTAATTGAATCCATTTATCAAATGATGTTTTAGTTTCTTTGACAGTTGTAGTTTCAATTTTACTCTTGAACCAAGTCTTTTTAATAAATCTTACGCATAATGAAATTGAAAGTCTGCATGTTTCTGCTGAAGTTTCTATAACTTCCCATTTTGCCTCGATTCTAAAATGATCACCATATGGAATATCTAACATTATTGTATCTGTTTCGACAATTAATTTAGTTTTGGTTAAATGATATCTTTGAGTCTCTTGAATTTTAGTTTTATCTGGTCCAATTGGTGAATTTACAGGTGCAACATCTATTTATAAAAAAAAAAAATGGTCAATATAACTATTTAGGAATAATTATTAATCAAAATAACCTACATTCTATTTCTCTAATAGTTCCAAATCTATCTCTAAAGGTCCATGGTTTAACATTAACATCTTTTTAAATAAAAATAAAAAAAAATTATTAAAATATGTTTTAAATATTAACTAATAACTACAATAACTTACTAGAATCACCTCTTTTTACATGATAGTTGTGAACAAAATTACATTGATCTGAATATAAGGCTCTAAAAAAATTTACAACACTAACATTAAAATTGTCAGATAAAAGCTCTTGAAAATCTGAATGCTGGCTCTCTAAAATTGATTGTGGTTGGGTATCCTTTGAAAGATATTGATCAACACTTCCATAAATTTCATCCAATGGGCTTTTTTCAACCTCTTTAATGGTAGAGAGGGTATTACTATTACCACCATTGTTATTATTGCTATTACCATTATTAACCATTGCAGTATCACCATTTGGTTTTTGTTGTTGTGAGGTAGGTGCTACTTGTGAAGTAGTTGAAGATACTGTTGCACCATTTTGATTTTCATTTTTATTATTGTTATTTGATTTTGAATCTAAAATAATTTCGCCTTTGTTATTATTACTATTACTATTTTCATCCTGTTTTGTTTGTTGAGTTTCACTTATTATTTGTTTTGGTTGTTCAGTTTGTTGTGGTTCAGATTGCTGTGGAGGAGTGGGTGGATGACTATTTGTTTCCTCACCTCTATCAAAACCATCAATTTGTTGTGTATATATATTTTGATTTTCCACTTCATTATTTATAATTTCATCATCTATATCGTCATCTACGCTAAACGATGAAGCATCTTCATGGGTTTCACCTGTAACATCTTTCCATGCCTCCAATAAATCTTTATATGTTTTATCTCTGGATACAAATGATGCGAATGAATATTTTACATTATTATTTGTTATAATCTCTATACCAACAGTGAATCTGCTTTTCTTTTTAATTTGTTTTACATCTTTAATAGCTATAACTTCCTATAATTATTATTTATTAAAATGTTAATACTATTTAATAACCTAAATTTCAATAATTTATTTCAGAAAAAATTAAAAAAACTTACACTTGTTTTAATACCAAATATTTTAGATTCAAAACAAATATGACTATCGAAAAGGTATAATCTACCATGCAGTAAAATCTGTCTAAATAATGCTGCACTATAATCGTGAAGTAAAATTTCATTGTGTAATTTGAATTTTTTTAAATATGGTTCGCTTTTCATTCTGGCATCGATAGTCTTTAAAACGACTTCATCTGAACCTTTCTTTGCTGGAGCCACTAATTTTGGGGTTACAAATAATTTTTTATTTTTCTAAAAAAGAAACCATATTAATAATTTATTATGATTTATAATCTTTATAACTATAAATATAAATACCTTGTCATCCATTGATTTTAAATCTTCGCTACTATGACTTCTATTTTTTAATTTAGCAGCCTCTGAATCTGCTGCACTAAATGTATCGCTCTTTCTCTTATCATGAATTGGAGGCGATGGACATTCACTATGCGAACTAGGTGAAATTGAACCATTAGATGAAAATTGTTGAGGTGATTGTGGTTGGGGTGTTTCAACTGGTGATATTCCTCTTGTACCATTTACTGATGCATGTTGTGGTGATAACATAACTGATCCTGTATTACTAGGTAATGATGACATTATCCTTTAAAAAACTACTACTATTAATTACTATTACCAAAAAAAAAAAAAAGAAAAAAAAAAAAAATGATGATGATGATGATGATGATGATGATGATTTAAACTGTTTTACTTTTTTAATTTTATTTATAACTAAAAAACAAATATTATAAATAAGTAAACAAACAACAAATGTATAAATAAATAAATAATTAATTAAATAAATAAACAATTAAATAAATAAATAAATAAATAAATTAATTAAAAATAAAAAAAAACAAAGAAAAATAATAATAATAAAAAAAACAGATGATGGTTTTTTTTCTTTATTTTTAAAAAGAAATAATTATATTATTATTGTTATTATTGTGATTATTGTTATTTATTTAATTATTATTACAATTTGTGAGGTGTGGTGAAAAAAAAAAATAAAAAAAAAATTACAACATTTTTTTTTTAATATAAAAATATTATTTTTTTTATTTTTTTTTATTTTAAAAAAAAAATTAAAATAAAATAAAATTTTATTTATTGAAAAAAAAAGATAAAATAAAAAATATTATATTGGTATAAAACAAAAAAAAATCAAATGATCCTATTTCTCTTTGTTATCCAAAAATAAAAAGATAAAATTCTTTATTGCAAGGGAACAAATAGATACACACTTACATATTAAACACACACACACTTTTTAAAAAAATAAATACATAATAATTATTTTTTTTTTATTATTAAAATAGAAATTAATATACCAACCATCAATTTTTTCTTAAATCTATATAACTCATTGTCGTATAAATTTGAATCTTTATTACTAACTGTTTGGTTTTATATTATAAAATAATATATCAAAAAATTCCATCAATTTTTGTTATTTGTTTTTTATTATCTCTCTAAAATTTAAACCATTTATTCTTGATTTTTTAATACTTTCCAAAATTATAATAATAATAATAATAATATAAAAATAAAATAATAAATTATTTAGAAAAAAAAAAAAAAATTACAGTATATGAAAAAAAAAATGATACTTTTTTTTAATTTAAAATTTTATTAATTTAATTATTTTAAAAGATTGTTTAATCTACTTCTTCCATGACAGAGTTTTTGTTATCTTCTTCAAGATCTGGGAGATCATCGCCGGTGGTGGTGGTTTCTTCAGCGGTTGAAGTTGAAGCACTTGAATCATCTTGAATACTTAAACCAAGTTTGATCATACGGTGGATACGTGAAGCAAATGATGATGGTTCATCTAATGAGAAACCAGAGGTAAGGAGAGCGGTTTCATATAATAAAAAGACGTAATCTTTGAAGGTTTTAGCTTTTTCGTTGGCTTTCTTTCTAAGTTCTTGGACGATTGGATGATCTGGGTTTAATTCAAAGGTCTTTTTGCTTGACATATAAGTTGACATAGAGTTATCACGAAGGGCTTGAGCTTTCATGATACGTTCCATGTTGGCTGACCAACCGTATTCAGAGGTAACTAAAACGCATGGTGAGTTAGCAAGACGGTTTGAAAGAACGACTTTTTCGATTTTGTCACCGAGAACTTCTTTAACTTGTTTGAGGAGGTTTTCGTTGGCAGCTTTGTCTTCTTCAGCTTTTTTCTTTTCGTCTTCGGTTTCATCGAGTTTGAGACCTTCTTTGGTGATTGAAACTAATTTCTTACCGTCATATTCTTTAAGTTGTTGAACAGCATATTCATCGATTGGGTCAACCATGTAGATGACTTCGAGGTTTTTCTTTTTGAGACCTTCGATGAATGGTGAGTTTTCAACGGCTTTCTTTGATTCACCAGTAATGTAGTAGATTTCATTTTGACCTTCTTTCATACGTGAGACGTATTCTTTGAGGGTGGTCATTTCATCACCAGTCTTTGAGGTTTGATAACGGAGGAGATCGGCAATCTTTTCTCTGTTTTGGCTGTCTTCGTGGATACCTAATTTGAGGTTCTTTGAGAATGAGTCGTAGAATTTCTTGTAGTCTTCAGTGTTTTCTGAGATTTCGTTGAAGAGTTCTAAGCATTTCTTGACTAAATTCTTACGAATGACAGTAAGGATTTTGTTTTGTTGGAGGGTTTCACGAGAAATGTTGAGTGGTAAATCTTCTGAATCGACAATACCTCTGACAAAGTTAAGGTATTCTGGGATAATTTCTTGACAGTTGTCCATAATGAAGACACGTTTAACGTAGAGTTTGATGTTGTTGTGTTTTTTCTTTGATTCGAATAAATCGAATGGAGCTCTCTTTGGAACAAAGAGGATGGCTTTGAATTCAAGTTGACCTTCAACAGAGAAGTGTTTGACGGCTAATGGTTCTTCCCAATCATTTGAAATTGATTTGTAGAAACTGTTGTATTCTTCTTTGTTAACATCAGATGGGTTACGAGTCCAGAGTGGTTTGGTCTTGTTGAGAACATCCCATTCTTTTTCTTGAACTTTCTTTTTGGTTTTTTCTTTTTCTTCTTCGATTTCTTCGATTTTAGCATCAGTTGATTCTTCTTCAGTTTTTTCTTCTTTTTCTTCTTCAACTTCTTTTTCTTTGATGGTTAAAAGACTGATTGGGTATTGAATGAATTCAGAGTGTTTTTTGACGAGGTCTTTGATTTTCTTTTCTTCTAAGTAATCTAATTGATCTTCTTTCATGTGGAGGATGATTTTAGTACCACGACCTAATGGTTCGGTGTGATCGAGAGCAATAGTGAATTCACCACCAGCACTTGATTCCCAAACATATTGTTCATCATCATTGTTCTTTGAGTGAACAATAACAGTATCAGCAACGAGGTAAGCAGAGTAGAAACCAACACCAAATTGACCAATCATAGAGATATCAGCAGCACCTGATTGTAATTGTTCCATGAAATTTTTGGTACCTGAACGGGCAATAGTACCAAGATTCTTGACCATATCGGCTTTAGTCATACCAATACCACTATCAATAATGGTTAAGGTTTTGTTTTCTTTATCTGGGATGATTTTAATTTCAAGTTCTTTCTTTGAGTCTAAGACAGAGTTATCAGTTAATGATTGGTAACGGATTTTATCTAAGGCATCAGAGGCATTTGAAATCAATTCTCTTAAAAATACTTCCTTGTTTGAATAGAAAGTATTAATGATGAGAGACATGAGCTGATTAATTTCAGCTTGGAATGTGAATCTTTCAACTTCGTTTGACATTTTGTATTTTATATATAAATTCTTTTTTTCAATAAAAAAAAATAATTAATTATCTAATTAAAAAATCTAAAGAATAAAAAATGTTAATATATATATTTTTTAAATTATTTTAAATTAAAATTTTATATCCGAAATAAAAAAATTAAAACAAAAACAAATATATAAATACCTTAAATATATATAATGAACAAGTTAAAAAAAAAAAAAAAAAAAAAAAAAATTTTGATTTTCAAATTTTGAAAAAAAAAATTAAAAAAAAAAAATTTTAAAAATAAAAAAAATTTAGAAAAAAGGAAAAAAAAAAAAAAAATTTTAAAAATAAAAAAAATTTAGAAAAAAGGAAAAAAAAAAAAAAAAACAAACTTCGGAAAATGGGCAATATAACAATAAATACTTTAGATATAAGAGCTATTATTTTAGTTTTGTTATTTGGTGATTGTGTGGAAAAGAAAATTGAATTTAATATATTTTTATAAAAATAAAAAAAAATACAATTTTTTTTTAATTTTTTTTTTAAATTTTAATCTGAAAAACCAAATGTGGAAACATATACTGATAATACAAATAAACCAAAAAAAAAAAAAAGAATGCAAGTAATAAACAAATATGATAAAAACCTTGTGTAAAAGGTTCTGTGATGTTACCAAAAGAAGGAGTTTTAGAAAAAAAAAATAATATAATAAAATAAATATAAATAACTTACATGTACAAGTGAGAATTAATTATAAGTTAATTGAATAACAATTATTTAACAATCCAAAAAAAAAATTCTATTAAATACTTTTTTTTTTATGTTGTTTTTTTTTTTTATTTATTTTTTTTAAAATTTTAAAACTTTATTTTTGAGTTAAAAACCAATGAAAATTAGGTGAAATTGTTTAGAAATTTAATTATAATTTTTTAAGTTTTTTTGAAGTATTTTTTTGATATGTTGGGGAAAAAAATATTAATAAAAAAAAAAAAAAATTAAAAGTTAACAAGATTCAACTTATTAATAAAAAATATGATATAAAAATATAAAAATAATAAAAAATAATTTTGACTAAATTTATCTTAATGCTATTATTAATATGGTTTTTATTAATTTAACTACCCACTTAAACCTTTAAATAGAAATTATTTTTTTCTTGTGAATGTTATTGCGGATGTAATAATATCTTTTTAAAGATATAATTTTAAATTTATTGTATATATTTTAATATTACCAAATAACTATATAGCTAGTAAATTTTAATAATGTTAGTTTTGTTTTAAGCAACCTTTTACTAAATGTTCCATCATTCCAAGATTAGTTTAGTTTTGACATTACCTTTTATTTATAGCATAAAATTATTCAAATAATATTAAATTATTTTTTTTGAATTTTTTTTTTTTATAAATTTTTTTAATTTTTTTAATTTTTTTAAATTTTTTTTTCATTAATTTAAAAAACGACACTCAAATAATGATTGAAGATATTAATAAAAATGGCAATGATAATACCAGCACCAATAACGAAATTATAGATCAAATCAAAATAAATGAAAATATATTTTCAAACTTTAAATATCTAACAACCACAGAGTTTGAAAACAGTAAAAAAGAAATTCAACAATTGGACGAGGAACACAACTTAATTTTTAATCAATATTTGTAAGTATGAATAACATTTGGGTTAAATGGGTTAATTAAACAGTGACATAGGAAATAGATTAATCAAAATATACATAATCTAATCATTTTATTAAACAAAATTTTAGACCAAAAGAATATAAAGAGTCACCATGTATTAATAAAGAAAAAAAATTAATAGAATGTTTAATATCTAAAAATAAAGATTTTATATTATGTTCTGATATATTAAATGAATTCGCGAAATGTCAAGAAAAATATATCAGAGAATATAATAAATAATAAAAATTAAGATAGATTTAAAAATAATAAATAATAAAAATAAAAAATAAAAAATAAAAAATAAAAAATAAAAAATAAAATAAATAATATCCAGTAAATTTTAATAATCATGGTAGTTTAATAATAAGAAAATAATAATAATAATAATAATAATAATAATAATAATAAAATATTTTAATATCATACACAAATAACTTATATTTAATAATTATAATTTATAAAGTGCATATATGATGTGACGATACATAATTTTTCAACATTTGTATATTTTAAAATAATAAATAAATTAATATTTATAAATCATTTATAATTATAAAGTGTATTTATTTTTCAAAAAAAAAAAAAAAGAATTTGTGTAGTTTTTTATTTTTTTTTAAATATACAAAATTAACAATAAATAATACCATTTTTCAGTATGTTTTGTTTGATTAATGTTTAGTATTTAGTATTTAGTAATTAGAATTTGGTAGTAATGGTTGTGGTGTGATATATCGAATAAAATAATACATCAAAAAAAAAAAAAAGAAAAAGAAAGAAAAAAATAATGTTATTTTTATTACCCACATATTTTATATTGTCATTATTATAAATTAAACATTTCTCCCCACACTATTCACACAATCCCTCACTTTTTTTTATTATTTCACAAATCTACTAAATTATTGGCCTTAAACTAAAAAAAATAAAATTTTGTAAACATTGTAATATTAATATAACATTAATTTTAAATATACATAAAGTAAACCACATAATAATAGTAATTATTAAGTATTTATACAATTGTAGTCATTTTATTTTACCAATTTAAAATTTTTTTTTTGTATAAATATAAATCAACTAAAAAAGAATGAAACACAACATTTATTCGATCAAAAATAATAATAATTCTATTTTTAAAAAAAAAAAAAGCACCACTTATCATAATGGCTCAGCTATATTGTTTTTTTAATACCAATTGTTTATATTAATCTATATAAGCGTGTATTGTTTGAAATATGTATGGTTTTTAAATAATAGTAATTATAATTAGTATTTATTGGATATATTTCTCTTTCTTTTTTTTAAAATTGTTAAAAAATTATTTGTTAATAATATCG
>NW_003519624.1:39927-43190 GCF_000190715.1 Dictyostelium purpureum | reverse complement strand
GGTGGCCTATATCGACTATCACTTTACTTAGGAAAAGATATCCCAAAAGATACCAAGGACAAAATCATCAAACTAATCGTTGAAAGCGACTGTTGCACAATCCCAAACGTAGGTCAAAACAAGGATAGTATCAAAATTGATATATCATTGGACAAAATACCAAAACTAATTGACCTAAGGTACCAACACAAACTCCACTTCAGATTATCTTGTCACGATCATCACATCATGACAATCACCTTAAAAACAAATGAAGAAAACCTCATCAAACAAACGGAGCACGGTATACTTAATCCAAGTGAAGGCGGCATGAAACCAACCCTCCATCATATTAAACACTTTGGACAGTACACAAACTTCTTTATAATGTACCCAGACAACTACGACCCTATAACTAAAATGGTAATTGGTGAAGACATGAGTTCATCCAGAATATCTTATAGAAATGTTATAGTCACTGTTAGAAGCAGTAGTAGAATACTACACAGAGAGAAATCTCAAAAGCACCCAAAAGAACCCACCACCAACAATAAACCAAAAGATGTCACTAATGCCGTACTAAAGGATACAGTCCAAACATCAACATCAAACACACAAAAACCCGCCCCAATTGCAAATCCAATCGATGACCAGAAAAATCATATTCCATTGGGTGACTCCATTTTCTCACCAATTCAATCAAAAATTAGAGCTACCCTCGATTCAATGGATTCACCAAAAACACCAACTTTTTCCTCAATCCAAAACAAAAACAAATCACCATTGACTCAAATAACAATTGCTAACTTCGCCAAATCAGTTGAAAATAATAATCCACAAATATCAATCGGGTCAATTCCAATTGTGGCCAATAAAGAGTCACAACAAAAACCAACAAAAAAAACCACTACTACCACCGCAATCCCAAATCTACCACCAACTCGTTCTAGAAGCAGTACTTTCCCTGCTCCCAAAACAAAGTAAATGGTTACACTCCAAATCAACCAGTGGAATATCGGTGGCTGTGGTACCAAAGATACATACACTTTAAAAAATGAAAACGTGGTTAATACATTACCTAACAACAAAAACCATCCAACTATCACAATTCTCAATGAACTAAACGCAGTTTATTCGAAATTCCACGACGATCATAAAGGTTCACTAACAAATGTTAATGGAATGGGAACCGGCGTGGCCATCGTCAATCACAACCCAAACATAATTAGTATCAAACAAATAGCTATTATCACTGGTAGAGCTACCATCGCAGATATAACAATATCATCAAATACTATAAGACTACTCGCAATATACGCACCAGCAGATAAGAACCAAAGAAATGAATTTGCTGACCAACTGCTTGACCTTTATAATAGCCTATACAATAACACAAACATTAACAATTCGATACCACTACAAATCATCATTGGCGACTTCAATTGCGCCGATTACAAAGAGGTACTAAACCATCCCGATAAAAATCTGAAGGAAGAAAGCCTAAGCTTATTAATAGAGTCTCTGGTTAATCTCAACAATCTGCACGATATAGATTACAAACTAACCAGAAACACTTTCTCACACAGAAATGGTTCCGGTGATAAACGACTAGATAGAATCTACATAGACAAAAGACTCATAAACCCATCAAACCAAAACCTCGAGATTAGATACACATCTTACTCCGATCATAAAATCCTCTCTACTACCATTAACGTAATCAACTGTTCACCAGCTCCTAAAAAGCCAAGGTGGAAACTAAATCCCCTAGTTGCTAAATCCCACAGTGTTATCACACTACTTAAAGCCCACCTCAAAGCCATATCAATACCAGTCAATCAATCAAACTTCAAATTCCAAAACCTAGAAAATCTAATGAAGGAAATCATCGTCTTTTACAAAAGACACCAAATGGAATACCTGAATAGAACCCAAGTTCAAATTAACAATCTTAAAAAATTAATGCTCCACCCAGATTTAGCAAAAGAAGCTGAAGCAACTCTTTTCTCTATAATTGAAACCAAGAAACTTGAAAATACATTCTACAATGATCTAACAAGATACACACAAGGCGAAATACCATCAAGATACTTATCATCAATTCTCCACAAGAGATCGAAGCAAAACCAAATAACAGCTATTAAAGACGATAATGGAACAACAATAGAAAATCAAAAAGCAATTGAGAATGAATTCCTAAAATATTTTAAACACTTATACTCAAAAAAAAAAGATTGCTCAACAACTCACAACAAATTACTAGCAAATTGGATAATTAAAAAAGATGAATCATGGGTTGATCTCGGCTCACCATTCACCGATTCAGAAATTAACGATGCTATTAAATCATCAAATCCTCATAAATCCCCCGGACCAGACGGTATAACAAACGCCTTTTTTATTACACATAAAAAACATCTAATACCAATACTTAAGTCAGCGTTCAATGATGCTCTTAAAGATCCCTCAACTATTTCAGATTCTTTTAAACAAGGCCTAGTTATCACTCTTCCTAAAAAAGGAGATCCACTTCTAATTAAAAATAGAAGACCAATAACACTCACCAACAGTCTTTACAAAATTTTTGCCAAAGTGTTAAATAATAGACTTTTAAAAATACTACCAAAAGTTATCAATAGAAACCAAAAAGGATTTACACAAGATAGATTCATTATTGACCATATTATAACAATGGAAAACATCATTACTTTCCTCAAAAAATTCAATATTCCAGGAATTATCACATTCTACGATTTCGAAAAAGCTTTCGATTCAATATCCCACGATTCAATAAAAAGAACCTTACATCATATTCAAATTCCAAACAATATTATAAATCTAATAATGGGACTACTAACAGGTTCAAGTGCAAAAATAGAAGTCAATGGACATCAAACTAATCCTTTCCCCATCGAAAGAGGTGTTAAACAGGGCGATCCCTTATCTCCAACCCTATTTATCTTGGTACTTGAATGTCTTGCACGAACAATTATTAATGATAAGAATATTGCTGGTCTACCACTGTGCCTTAATACAAATCAAAGAGAAAAAATGCAATGCTTTGCTGACGATTCCTCTACCTTTGCTTCTAACTACCACGAACAAACTATAATACTGAAACATTTCGATGACTTTTGCAGAGCAACCTCCTCAAAAGTTAACATAGATAAATCTACTTCAATCATTATAGGAGACTGTGGCACCCATTCATCACCAATACCTATTGCTAACACACCTCAACGATACCTAGGCTACTATTTCGATAGCCAAGGTATAGTACGTAA
>NW_003519624.1:0-39678 GCF_000190715.1 Dictyostelium purpureum | reverse complement strand
AATGTCAAACCAAAGATCACTCTTTCCAATGGAAAAAGGAGGTTGGAACCTCTGGGATATTAAAAAAAGACAAAATGCCCAAAAAATTTGGTTATTCAATAGATTTCTAGTTTATAAAAAAATAGGCTCCTACGAATCAGCTTATCAAAACAGCTGGGAATTCCAAATCAACCGAAACAACTACACTTCTTCACTCTTATATTCATTTATGAAACACTGGAAACAATACTTTGGAAATCACTCAAACAACCTTTATCCGATTATTGATACAAACAATAATGGTATAAAGCTAAAAGATATATATCTAAATATATTGAAACTACCAGAAAAAATTCCAAAAACATGCTTTCAAATTACCCTGGATATTAGAGGATACCGTTACGATCAATTATTCAATAATATATTAAAACTCAAAGATCCGAAAGGTAGAAATACACTTTTCAGATTCCAAGCAAGATGCCTACCAATAAATCTTCTACATAAAAGAACATCACCAGCCAGTACTTTTGATTTAGCCCAATGTGTAATATACCCATGAACAATGACCCTTATGGCCATCTACTATTATTCTGTAATTCAACTCGAGAATATATTAATATAAATTCACTAAAAGAATACCTATATGAAAGTACTGGTAAAGATAGCAGATGGAATTATAATAAAAGTACCAACACATTGATTTACCGAAAGACACCTCAATCCAAACTTGATAAATTCTATGGTGGCAGCGAATACGACTACCATATACACCCTCAAGATGAACCATTCCGATGGTGCTATAGAGATCTCGATTTCGATCTTGATAGAACACCGACCTACAGAAATATGATTTCAATTATCTTCCACTAGGTCTGGATTTGGGTATGCACCAAACTATTTAACAAAGAGATTAACCCAAATGCAATTGCTAAATCATTAAACTATAATGACATCCAACACAAATGGACCAAACTCGCCTCACTAGAATATGCAAGAACGATCCAATCAAACTACAACAACTTCCTAAAAGTAGATAAGCAAATAAATTCAAACCATATCCAAACCATTAGATCTAAAATATCAACCTTTTATAAATTACCAGAAACCACTTTGATCAATTTCCCAATCAAATACCTATAACAATACAAATCCTCTCACATACCATTTAAAAATTTTATTTAATAAAACACCGTCTCTTACACTAATAATATAAATTATATTATTAAGTAAGATTTTTTAAAAAAAAAAAAAAAAAATTCTCCCCTCGGATTTTTTTTGTTCCCCCAACGGTAACTTGTAGGAAATTCGTTCGACCACTTGGCTATCATTGCTCCGGGTTCGAAACCCAGTCTCAGTGGGTTTTCTGAATCACACACGAATTTGCCTTACCGTGCCCAACTTGTATGCAATGTGGTAAAACTCATATAAGCATTAAAACACATACCAAACAAAAATAAACACAATAAACTGATGACTGAATGCATCATTAAGAATCATCTTCACTTTTAAAAAAAAAAAAAAAAAAAAAACTTTTTACTGATTAATTTAAAGCATTAGCTTTTAATTTTCCCTTAAAAAAAAAAAAAATTTTAAAAAAAATCCTTCAATGATAGAACCAATTTACTTGATTATTATTTGAATTCCATAACACTTTTAAAAAAAAAACCGAGAAAGAGTTGACTACAACACCGTTGGCTCTATTCCCCATGCAGTTTTTCTGAATCACATTCGAAATTACTTGTATATAAGTTTAAAACACACACCAAAAACAATAGCACATTTGATAAAAAAAATATTAATATATTTTTAAAAAGTAAATCATCCTTAAATAAAAAAAAATCCTTTATTAGAGGAGAGCTCTTCACTTTTATTAAAAAAAATTCTATAAGTAATTTTTGGTAATAAAATTACACACATTATAAAAATAAATAACTATGTTTATTAAATAAACAGATTGGGGAATAAGTTTACAGATTAATCTATAAACAAATTTTTTTATACAAAAAAAAATTAAAAATATTTTATTATAGATTTATAATCTTTTTTTTTTTTTTTTTAATTAAAAAAGGGCTAATAAAAAAATAAATAAAATTAATATAAAATTTAAAAAATTAATTTTTGAGCAACTATTATTTAAACTATTATCGACGATTGTATCTAAAGAATTATTATAGATTATATTATTTTCATTATTATTTAAATAAAACAAAGATTTTTCATTCATTTCTAAAGACCAAGATTCACATTTTTCTTGATTATCAACAATTCTTAAATAACCAGTTGTTGGGTATCTGATTTGTTTTCCACTATTTGTAATTACTTTAAAATAATAGTAGTCACATGGGCTAAATATTCTTGTGTTGTAAGAGTATACACCATTTGATGTTTTAGAACTATCACTTGAATATAAAATATTCATTTTATAATTCATCTGATTTAAATAAATTCTAAATGATTGAATAGTTTCGTTTGAGTTGAAGAAATTGGCCAAAAATAAAACTTCTTTATCATTCTCATATTTAAATGTATGAGATGCTGATATAATTGATTTATCATCTTTTGATTGGGGTGAACATGATCCTTGAGTAAAGTCCATTGTATAAAACCAGGTTTTCAAAGTAGTGTTATACACTATTCCTGTTCCTGAATAAAATATTTGTTTACCCATTATTCTATCCCTAAAATCACCAACATCAGGGTCATCATCATTTAAGCAATTTTGACTACTTCTACAAACTAATCTATTTACTGCTTTGAATGCATTGTTTGAACTTGAGGTTTTATAAATATGCTCTTGAGTATTTTCATCACACTTCCAATGTTCAATTCTTGAATAAAATGATGTATAATTACAGCTATCGAATGTAAAGCAATCTCCTTTTGACATATCTTGTGAGTGAGCTCTTCCCATTTGATTTAAAACTATATTATATTCCAATGGATCTACCTTTTCGTAATATTTATTTGTTAATACATTGTCCAAGTTTGTAAAATTAAAAGGCTTCATAAAATACTGTTTATAATATTTTGGTTCCATTCTTAAACTGTTCATCATCACATGTGATTCTCTTTCCAACCATGATGGATGTGTGTAAAGGTTTTCACCATACCCATTTATTAAATAATTTATATTTATTATTAAAATTATTAATATTATTAATAATTTCATTTTGTGTATTTTTTATTGGGATTTTTATTTTTTTAAAAAAAAAATTATAGATTTTTATACAATTTATATATTTGAAAAAAAAAAAAAATTTTATTTTTTTTTTTTTATAATTATAAAAAAAATAATAATAATAAATAAATAATTAAATTAAATTAAATTAAAAACTTAGTAATTAAAAATAAATAAAAATTTAAAATAAAAATAATAAAAAAAAAAAAAATAAAAAAAAAAAAAGCAATAACTTATATACAATCAAGATAAAATTATTTTTTATTTTGCTACCAAAATATAATAAAAACATTATTATCATACTAATTCTCATATTTATTAATAACATAATGTTTAACTATTATTTTTCTTTACTAACACAATTGGCTACTAATATTGTTAATAAATATATCAATTAAATTTATTTATTACATTATTGTTGTTATAATTAATTATATATCAAATAAATTTAAAAAAAAGGTGGTGATAATAATAAAAATAATGATATTTATAGTAAATTTAATATGTTTTTTTTATTTATTTTTGGTATGTTTATTTTTTAGTGGTTGTGTGTGAATATCTAGGTGGGTGAATTAATTTGAATTGGTGTGTCTATGTAAAGAAAAAGTGTGTGTGTGTTGATGTTTTTTTTTTTTTTAATTTTTTTATTTTTCTAGTTTGTGTTAAAAAAAAAGATTAATTATTCAGTTTGAATTGGAAATAATTTTACTATAAAAATTATTTTTATAGAGAGATTAACAATTTAATAATATAAAAATTTGATTTTTTTAATTTGTATACAAATTTTAATTGTAATATTATAATGAATTGATATTTCATTGTAAAAAAAAATATAAAACTAAAATTTAAATATACAATGTTTTTTTTTTATTTTTTTAATTTTTAATATTTAAAATAATATTACTTTTTTTAAATAAATTAAAAATTTTGAATTTCTTTAATGATTGAATCTAATTGATTTGATTTTTCTTTTCTTTGATTTGATAGATTTTCGATTTTCGATACTAAGTTCTTCTCTTCAAAAGTTTTCTTGGTGACATGCATTTTTGATTTTAATGTTCTGAATTCTTCCACACAGTTCTTTTTAAATTTTAATTCTAGATATTGAGGAGTTTCATTAATTGGCAATTGACCAAAAATTGCAGATTGTTCTCTTGTTCTTAAAGAGTTTCTACCTACTTCAACAAAACCAGAGGCATCAAGAACTTCTCCATTTTCTAAACATAGGATTGGTGGTGAGGAGATTCCTTTTGATGTTAAATATTGTTTATAGTCTAAACCATTTCTAAGAGTTTGGAAAATCATCATTTCTCTAAAAATTGTGAAACAGAGAGTTGATCTTAAATATTCATGTTTTTCTTTTAATTGTAAGATATTGCAAACAAAGCCATAGAATCCATTTAGTGGTGCACCTTCGAATGGTTGTAATTCTAACTGATTTTTTAAATGTTGTGATGGGACTTGTTGGCTCCCGTATTTTGGTCTTCTTGGTCTAAATGGTAAGAGTGTGTCATGTGATAAAAATAAAACTGGTTGGGTTCTTTCTTTAAAGTGGTTATAGTATTTTTCGAAAGAGTATTTATTTTCAAACAATACACCTTCCATTTTTAACTTGAGGAATGATGATAGGTATCTTGCCAATTTATCATCTTCTATATAAATTAAATCCATAATGATACCAATAATACCAGATGTTGAATCTTGACGTGATAAATCTAAAAGTTCTTTGGATGTTGGATTGGATGGATATGGTGCTCTTCTACGTGGTTTATTTGAAAGTTCCTCCATTTCTTTTGAAATATCTTGACTTAATTTCTTTACAATTTCTGGATTGGTTTTATATTCTTCTGTTAAATGTGGTATCATTGATTTAATACGGAGGAATAGATCATCAGCTTCGCTTTTAACGTTTTTATATTCATTAAAATAATATGTTTGCTCCTGCTTTAATATTTCCAATTCTTTATCGATTTGTTGAATTTCTGCATCGAATGATACCCTTTGCTGTTGAAGTTTAACCTGTTTATCGAGCTTTTCTTGTTGGTTTTGGAAAAAGAATTCAATTGATAATGGTTCAATTTCAATATCATTGAGACCCTGTGGTGTAAATACTAAATTATATAGACCGCTATTACCAATTGAGCTGATTAATTCTATTTGTTCAAATGTTGCTTCACCATCAGCTTCTTTAAATTTTCTTTCAATATATTCGTTACCGCCGTGATCTTTGAATTCTGGTAATTTGATTGATGCTAATGGTTGTGACTGTATCATTTTATGATTTGATGATTGTTCTATAGTTGCTCTAATTGCACCTGGAATGAAAATAATGTTATCATAAACATCTGTAATTGAAATACCAATCTCTTTACCCAATATTGATGTTGATGGTTGATACTTAATAATACCACTAAAAGATAAACGAGATGGGGTATGTGGATGAATCATAATAGTTTCTTCAGAACGAATTTTGGTATTCTTTGAACTACGTATTGTATGAGAAAATTGTAAAACGGAAGAACCTGCTTTCTTTGGTAAAGCGACATTACTAAAAATATAAACTGGTTTTGATTCCTCTTGAACCTCCGAACAAATATAGACCTTTTGGAAGAAAAGCTTCATTGATTCTTTGGGCACAACAATAGGTTCATTTTCTGGATTTAAAACTTGAACTCTGAATGTGCATGATGGTGTACCAACAGTAAGTCTTGGCATCTTTTCTTTATCTAAAAGTACTATTGAGAATTTACCTGAAACTAAAAACGAAACCAAAGCCTCTTGAATATCTAGTTGCTTGGGTTTAACACGTAATGTATAGATACCCTCTTGAGCATTTGTTTTGATTTCCAAGTTACTTAATTTACCTTCACCTTTTGAAATTTTAACACGAGATCTTATGTCAATTGGAACCTGTCTATCCTCCAAATCAATCCATTCCAATTCAGTGTCAACACCTGTAATACTGAGAGTTGGATTACCTTGGGTATCACAAACTACAAATACAATTTCATCCAATAATTGACCACCAGAGCATTTTATTGTAGTTTTTGAAACACCATTAATACGAAGTTGAGCTGCACGACCCTCAATGCAATCTAATGCAAGTGAGGTTTCATTGATTTGACCACTTTTATCTAGAACCTTGACTTGTAATTTACCAAAACCAACTATTGTGACTTTGCAAATATAAATGTTTCTATCGTAATCATATTCACTTATATTTTGATTCTTTATAAAGCATGGAATTTGCCCTTTTTGATTTGTAATTTCAAAGAATGGTTCAATTGGTATACCGGATTTTAAATTATTTGGTGAAACTTGATTATGTCTCTTGTCTGTTAACCCAACCTCTAAAGTTATCTCGCTATCGCAACGAGCGTGGCTAATACCACGGCCCAAGTTTAATGTGAAATGAGTTGGAGCACCACCAATTGTTTGAATTGAGAAATCTTTTTTTAATGAGACAATTTGTCCTTTATTATCGGCCAATTGCTTGAACTCATTTCCAGTTTGTTGAGAAAGTGGAATATCGATATTTACAGTGTAACGAGAAAATCTTGCCATTCTATCAGTTGAAATATTTGGTAAAATAATCATATCACCGTTCATTTGGAAAGGTTCATTTTGAGAGGAGCCCCATGATGTAGAAAAAGTACCACTCAAGTTATTTAAAAGAAATGGACCTCTATTACCACCACCTGCACTATAGACCTTAATACCATATTTGACATCGGCAGAGGCTGGTGCTGTGAATGATTCGTTTTCACCGACCAACAATTCACTTAATGGACGCAGAGCAAGGAATGCTGGTTTAAATGATGGTAAAACTTTAATATTCTTTTCCAATGAAAAAACTTCTCTATGATCTTTAAATAAGGTAAATGTAATTGGTGCAAGAGAATATTTTGAAGCTGATCGACTTGCTCTTGTTTTTCTGGTTTCTAACATTTCGATATCGTTGTCATTAGTTTCGAAGGGTTTATCTACGTGTTCTTTTAATAAAATTGCGGTTGGTGGAGGTGAAGTTCGGACATTCTTTTTGGTTATACTAGATATATTATAAGGACACAACGAAAACATACCAGACTCATCACTAACATAGTAAATATTTTCATCAAAGCTTGGAGATGACAATAAAATATGATAAAATGGACCATCTGTTTTAGCTTGCACCGAATCCTTTTTCTTTCTTACTTTGTTTTGTGATAACTGTGTTGAACTGGATGCTGTTTGCTTTGATTGTAAATGACAAATATTTGAATCTTTATCGTTTGCAAAAATATAAAAATTTGGTAAATAGGTTAAATTCATATAACCTTCGACTGAATCTAGGTTTTCTTTAGATTCGGCTGATATTGGTGGATCAATTAAACCTGAAAACTCTAAAAATGTAAATGTACATGGATCGCCTGATGTTAAGATACATGATGATCGTTTCGAAACAAAATCATTAAAGCTTGTTTGAATTGAGAAGGGTAACTCTGACTCATCATTCAACCTTGCACTTTTAATAATTAAATTTGAAACTATAATTTTACCTTCGACTAAATCGACTTTATATCCATCATGATTAATTTGTAATTCATTTTGTTTAGTTGATTTTCGTTTTGATGATCTTGATCTTTTTTGTTTATTAGCATCTTGTATTTCTTCATCTTCTTCATCTTCGTCATCATCATCAGTTTCTTCAACAATTGCTTTAATTTTAAAGGAATCTGGGCGGTTAGGAATATCGATTTCGTTTCCGTCGCTATCTAATAATGATATTCTAATCTTTGGTAGTGGACTTCCGATTGAAACTTTATATAATTGTTCGTTATTTTCTATACCCTCAAACTCTGTTATGATTTCCGATGGTTTACCAGCAATAACATTTAAAAAGTGAGTTGCTTTAATAACTTTTTTGTCGCTGCATTCAAATACTAAACTATAGGCACCGGTTCTTTTGAAACATCTAATATCACCAAAAGATACGCGTGACGATTCATAAAACACACTGGTCTCCATTTTATGTACAACCTCTCCAGTTGGGGTATATATACAGCTAAAGGTAATTTTGTAGCATTCTTCTTCTATAATTTTTCTTTCAACTTCTTTTGGAGGTGATTGGCCATCATAAAGTGCAATCGATACCCATTTAATTGTGTCACCAGCGAAATATTCTTTCTTTGGTAATGATGCTTTATCACCCTCGAATAATTTGATCTTGTGTGGCAGTTTCTTTTTGGTGTTGGCCAGTATTGAATTATACTCATTGGGTGGAATCTTTTTGACGATTTTGGAGCAAAGGAAATTTTCAGGCTCCAATGGTTTATAGTGCAACTTGTCCAATTCACAATAGAAATCGGATGCACGATATTCAGGACGACCTGTAAAGAAAATATTTTTAACAATACCTTTAACTGAACGGACTCCAAGTGAAACGGCATCACCTAATTGGATACTAAGACCACGAATAACAATACCTTGACAAAAAGTTTTATTTGATGATGAGTCGTATTTTGGATCTTTAAATTGAATATCTTGATCCAACTTGTGGCATTGTAACAACCATTTTTTCCAATTGGTCTTTGCAGTTTTACCTCCAGCAACTGGTTGGTCCAACAATTCGAATATTGGTGATTCTTTAATGATATGCATTTTATTGTGAGTGACAGGAAATTCTGAAGTTAAAAATATTGCACCCTTGACTCTTTGAATCCATTTATCCTCAATCTTTGACCCATCAATTTTACCAGCTGCCATAAAACCTAAACGATCGATATGAGCTTCAGAGATTAATCTACCATTCCAGAATACTTCGAAACCTGGTTTTCTAAGTGAAAGTGGACAACTCTTTAGATCTATCTTTGGACTATCTTGAAGAATTCTATTTGGAATTGGCATAGTTTCTTGTTCATCGACAAATGGAAAATAACGCAAATGACACACAACTTTAGCTTGAGATTTAGATTCTTTAATTGGAATTGAGAATTCGAATATCTTGAATTTTTTGCCATATTTAATATATAATGACTCAATACAATTGTTGACATCTGAAAGATCTTGATCATTTAAGGTTATTTTATATGAATTCTTTTTTTCGTGTTTATAATTTAATTTCGAAACATTAAGTTTATCTTTTGAACCATCTTCATCTTCATCCATTTCTTCATACTCTTCATCGTCTTCGACTTCGATTTCGCTATTCTCCTCGTCATTATCATCATCTATTACTATTTCTTCTCTTTGAGATGTAGGTGAAGCAGATGATGCTGTAAAACTGGTTCTTTTACGTAAATTTGCTGAAGTTGTTGTGGTAGTCGTAGTTGGTGGTTTTGTTGACTTTTTAACTGGTGAATTATTATCGCCCAATGTATAATGTGAAGCTTCACCAACGTCATGAAGATAGTAATAATAGATATGAGCTAAATCTTTTTTGAGAGCCTCCATTTGGGTTTCATATGTTTCGGTATTCATTGGGACATTATTAATAATAACTTCGGTGAACTGTTCATGTTCCTTCTCGCTTGTGGATTGAGCCTCTCTAACAATAATTGGAATTCTCCATTCTTGATCTCCAGTTGAATTTAAGATATCTAAAGAAATTTTTGCTTGGTTGATCCATTCATTACCACGAACCTTAGTATTAACGACAACTTCAGAACCTAAGTAAAATGCTGCTTTTTTACCACCAACACCAAATCTTGAAATTAAACCTGTTGCATTATCACTATTATGACCACTTTCTTGTTTGATTTTATTTTCAACTAAATCAGCTTGACTAAGACCCATTGTTGCCCATCTTTGTAAATGATCTTTTGACATACCACAACCATTATCCCAAAATCTGATACTTGTAGTTTTTGTTGTTGAATTTGGTCTATTTATAATGATTTTAATAATTCTATTACCTGATTCATTATTTCTAACTGCTTGAATTGAATTATCGACAAACTCTGCAATTGCATTTGGGAAACTAAATTTTAAATTAATATGTGGGAAAATTTTTATAATGAATATAACTATATAACTATATACAAATAAAAAAGAAAATGTAATACAAACAACATACTTGTATTCTGATGTACCAGCTTTTAATAAAATGTTTTTTGATGGTGTAACATCTACCAAAATCTCCTCACCTCCATTATCTAAAATGCTTTCGCCTTTGAAATAAATAATCATTACATTTCTATTTGCAGTTTGTAAAAAATTTTGATAACTACTCTCATCTTCTATTGAATTGTTTGATAAATCTGAAAACAAAATATCTTGGTCTACAGTTTCCTCATTTTCTTTAATTATTTGCAATGAAAATTGTTTTAAATCAAAAAATGTTTCAGGTGTGAGAATATACTGTCTATTTCCCTTTCTTGAAATTGAAACTAAAAAATATTTATTAATATTCATAAATCATGTTTTTTTTCCTATACAAATTTATTGAACCAATACTTACTTTGATCAGGTATGTTTCTTGCAACTAATGATGTTCCTAATGACAAATCTATTGAACCCTTTTGTTTTTTTGGTGAACTGCTTTCAAGTAAATTTGCTTTTCTTTTCTTTTCTTCTTTATCACGCTCCTTTGATCCTTCTCTTGACGGTTCTTTATCTTTTGTTCTATCTCTTGATCGTTCTTTATCTTTATCTCTATCTCTATCTTTATCTTTATTTCTATGTTTATCCTTTTCTTTATCTTTCTCTTTATCTTTTTCTCTATTACCCATATTTAAAAAATATTTATATAAAGATATAGATAAATAAGTATTATTTACAATCTACTCTAACAAAAGTAAAATAATATAAAAAAAAAAAATTTTTAAAACTTTTAGTTTTTTTCATGGAAATGAAAAATAATATAAAAAAAAAAATTAAAAAATTAAAAAAAAATTAAATATTTATTAAAATTTTTTTTTATTTTTTATTTTTTTTACGGATTAATTGAACAATGTATTTTTCAACAATCCAAATTTATCTTTTTTAATTTTAAATTTATAATAAAAATAAAAAAATAAAAAAAACAAAAATTTATTATAGTTATAGGAATTTACAAAATGGGGTAAACATCTTTACTCCATATAGAATTAATAATATTTAGATTTATATTTAAAAATAAATAAATAAAATAAAATAATTAATATTCTAACTGTTAACAGAGAATGATTTCGATTTTGGTATTCTCTTTCTTCTTAATGGGGTGGGATTTGAATATTTTTTCCAAATTATAAGACTACCGAAAAAAGCTAAAAAGAGTATACACGATGATAACATGTATGGGGCACCTGGGAAGAATCTGGGGCTTTTTTTAGATATAGCAAAACTATAGATATTGCCAGCTGTCAATGCACCAAGAAAACCAGCCAATGAGCCAACCGATTGGACACCAGTTAAAATGGAACCTCTTACTTCAGCAGGAGTTGCTCTACTGATAACAGAGGTTAACAAACTAATAGAACTTGGCACAAATGCACCAAAGGATGCTGCAGCAATCCATATATATTGTATATACGCAAATGCATAAGCTGCTCTTACAATAAAACCAATTAACAAAGCCAATGAAATAATTTTTCTTTCAGCTATAAGAAAAAAAAAAAAAAATTAATATATTTATAAAAGATATTATTTAATTTTATATAAAATTAAAACTTACAATAATATTTTAATAAAGTGGGTACGATTAAAATACTCCACACCAACATAAAAAAACCATTTCCACCCATAAAGAATGAGGTGTCTTTTGGTGTCCAACCATATCTTAGTGCGGTTGAATAAACATATGTTGACATAATATCTTGAAGACAAAAACTAACTACGATATAAATACAAATAACTAATGATACATAGGCACTTGCCGAGAATACTCTTTTGATTAGTTTGAATGGGTTTGATGTTTTTTTGTGGGGTTTGATTTTTCCGTTCTCTTTGGCGATGTTTAGAGATTCCTTTAAAAAGATAATGATTATAATTGCAAACACAAGTATACCAATTGTCATGTATAGTGTCAAGAAAAAGATATTTGGGAAGAGCGAAGTGATGAGATACACGCCTGGACCAGTGATAATACCGAAACCCATGGCCATACCGGTCATTGCATAAGTTGTGGGAACCATATCTTCCTCTGTAATATCGGCCAAATATGAATACACTGCTGCTATCGATACATTTGTGGTACCGGCAACGCTGTGGCCAATGAAAAATGGCACTAAACTGTTGGTTTTAATTGTAATTACACATGATATCATATCAACAATTTCAATACCAGCAGCCCAGTACAACAATACCTTTCTTCCATACTTGTCACTGATAGCGCCGGCTAATGGACCAAATAAAAACATGAAAATGTATGGGATGGCATCGAGAAAGCTCTTGTAGTAGGCCGCTTTGCTTTGAAGTTGCTCTGGTGTGTAATCTGGGTACTCTGCTTTTACATAATTTATCATAACATTAGGTATAAAAAGTCCATAACAAATTCTTGTCATTGTCAATAAGGAATACAATGCATAAATTAATAAAACATCTTTTAAATATTTATGTTGAAAAATAGATTTCTTTTTATTAATTTCTTCTAATATATCTTGACCTTTTTTTTCAGAATCTTCAAGTAAAGATGCGCCATCTTGATTATTAAATAATAATGGTTCTTTATCTTCGTCAATATTTACAATAGATGTACCCACTAAATCCTCTTCATAATCTGAAAATGAATCTGATTCATCACTACAACTATTAATTGAATTATTCATATAAATATATATACATATAAATTTATATATTTATTATTTTATTATTATTTTACAACTGTTGTTAAATTAATTAATTTTAAAAAAATATAAAAAAAAAAACAATTAAAAAATTTAATTAAAAAAAAAAAGGGTGTTAATCTAATTATTTCTAATTTTGTTTTTGAGTTTATTTTTATATGTGAGAAATGATTAAGAATGAAAAAAATTGTTTTTACTATAATATTTTAAAAAATTAATTTCTATAGCTATAATAATAATAATTATTTTATTTTATTTTATTTTATTTTATTTTATTTATTTTCTTTTCTTTTTTTTCTTTTTTTTTTTTCTTTTTTTTTTTTTAATTTTAAATTTTTTTAACCCCCCAGGAAGAAGTTATTATCAAAATTTTTTTAATAAAAATTATGTCTTTATTTTTCAAAAAAAAAAAAAAAAAAAATATAAACCACTAAATATATGTTTTATTTAGACCATATCACCATATATTTCAACATCCAGATATTTGATCTTTTTTTTTTTTTTTTTTATAATTTTTATTTAGGATTTCAAATATAAAAAAAAATTATAAAATAAAATAAAATAAAAAGTCAAAATTTTCAATTTGACAGGTCGTGGCCAAAAGACGACAACTCACACAAAAAAATGATTGCTTATATTTTAAAAAAAAAAAAAATATCTAAAAAAAAAAAAATAGTTATTGAAAATTTCTTTCATTTTATTTTTTATTATTATTATATTTCAGATAAAGGGATGTTGTGTATAGTTTCAATTACTGTTTTAGTTGCCGAAGTTTGTTTTTGATTTTTTTTAAAAAATTGAACACAAATGAAAACGTCGATTGACAATTGCAAGATTGATATTATTACAGAAAAAATAATTAAACCACCACCAGCACCAGGTCCCCAAGCCACTATCTGTAAGGTAGAAAGGTATTAATAAAAGTTTTATTTTTTTTCCTTTTATTTTTATTTTTATTTTTATTTATTTTTATTTTTTATATTTAACAATAATTACTTTTTGATTGTTTTCATAATATCCACCATACACTTTACTATTTGGGGTACTTTCCCAATATTCATTATCTACTGCTATATAAGAAGATGCATAAAATAGTATAGCGAGGGTTGCCATCCAAGCCAATGTTTTGCATCCACTAAAAACAGTAATTGAAACAGTTACTTTTCTATTAAAATGGTCTAAAAATAATTGCAAGATTATTGTTATTGAGTTGAATAATACTGAAATGTATAGAACTATACGACATGCCATCAACAAATTATCTATAGCTTCAAAACTTGGATACGATTTTATACTGTTGTATTCGGTAAAGTATTCGAAATAAAATTTCATTTTCTTATAATCGTAACCACCCCTATAATCATGATATACATATAATGGTATATTTATTGATATAATACTAAGTAATGATAAAATTGAAAAAAATAATGAAGTTTTAACCAATATGTTAATATTCATTTTATTTAAATTATTATAATAATCTGTGTATTTATAATTATATATTCAAATTTAAATATAAAATAATTAAACAATGAAAAAATAAATTCATTTTATAATATGTTTTATTTTTATTTAATTATTATCTTTTTTTTATTAATATTTCAAACCTAACAACCACCACCCACTTTTTTTTTTTTTTTTTTTTTTTTTTTACCCCCCAAAAAAATAAAAATAAAATATAGGGAACACCCTTTTTTATATTGAAACAAATATAAAAAGTTAAAGAAATTTCATAAACTATCAGCTCTCGTTGAACTACTTCTTTATGAAAATATAAACCATTTACTATGCGAAAAACAATAATAATAAAAAAAACCCCAAATTCTTTTTTTTTTTTTTTTTTTTTTTTTTTTTTATTGAAGTTTTAAAATAAAATTTTTTAATAATAAATATTAATTCATTAATTGATATATTATAATTTTATGTACAGAATGAATAGATAGTTCTATAAAATGGATTATTATGAACACATCCCAATGGCTCTTCTGATTTACTTGTATAGTTTGAACATTTATCATCAGAGTATTTTTTTACTATTAATGATTTTGATGTACATGTGTAGATGATACCAAAACTACATACATTTAAAGGAATTGTGTTATATTGTATAATTTTTGTTTCATCATAACATTTTAAAACAGTATTTGGATAAACTCCCATTACATATGAGTTTGCTGGTATATTTGGTTTGGGGTCTGATGTGCAAGTTGTATATTCACCATTTTTATTGCAGACATTGTTGTTAAATGACACTGAGTTGGTTTTACCATTACAATCGTTGTCTTTGTAATAGGTTTCTGTGGTTGAGTTTTGGTCACACGAGAATTCTATTGAACCTAAGCATACACCCAATTTACTGCTTATTAACATTGGTGTTTGATGATCACTGCAATTCCCACTGGGATATCTATAATTGCTATACCATTGACCTTGAATTCTGTATATAAAAAATATTATATTTAAAATTATATATATATAAGATTTGAAATTCATTCAATAAAACAAAGTAATAAAATTGTAATTTATTGTTTTTATTGTTTAAAAAAATAAATAAAAAAAAAAAAAAACCTTTAATTATTTTTAATAAAATTTTTTTTAAAACACACACCACACAAATTCATATTTGCAAAAAAAATTTAATATATAAATCACACACACCTAAAAATTAATCTATTAATGTGATTTATTTATTTTAATTTAAATTAAAAAAGATTATTAATAAAAAATTTAATCAAAAAAATGAATTATTATTAAAAAAATTAATTTAAATAAATTTATTTATTTTTTTTTTTTTCTTTTTTTATTATTTCCAATATTGAAGTTAGTTTCCTGGATATGGTGGTGGTGGTGGTAAACCATTAATGTTACTTTGAAGTTCTTGATTGTTATTTATATATTGAGGATGGGTAGATGAGGGTGGAGGTGGTGGAGGTAAACCAGAATAGGTATGGCCACGTGGACCTACACTCTGTTCCATTAAATAAAGTGGTGGTGGTGGTAATGGATAGTTGCCAATAGAGTCTTTTGAATGATAGTTACTTTCGATTGGTTTTTCTAAATCAACTGTTTGATTTTGATTTTCTCTTTTTCTTTTATTTGCAGAGTATGAACACATTAAAACAATATTGAAAAATAGTAAACCACCTAAAAAAATCAAATCTAAAATTGAGTTTGCTCTAATTAAAACTAAAATTGATACAGATATTCTATTTTTTACATATATCTTTTGTAAAATAAAAGAAGGTTAGAAACAATTTATAATTAATAAAAGAAATATAAAAAATCAATTTAAACTTACACATGAACCTGTTTCTTTTACAAATATTGTTAGTATAAAAACTACAACCGAAACACAAATGAAAATTATCAATGAGATTAATAAAATATTGTTATTTCTCTTTGATCTATTATATTTTTTTTAAAAACCCTATTGTTAATATTATAACTCCATTATTGGATGCAAAAATAAAAATCAATTATTTAATACTTACAGTTCTATAGTTCCAGTGAATTTAAAAAAATAAACAAAACCATAAAAACAATTAATCAAAAAGATAAAACAATATAAAAAGAGGAATATGAGTGAAACAGCGCATTCTCGTTTCCAAAACAAACAAATAAATACAATTGAAAAACCAAGGGTTATACAATTTATAAGCAAAGTCCAAACTGGTAACCATGGGAATTTTCTTGCTATTGTTCCAATATCAAAAACTGTTTGACTTCTTCTTAGTTGACCACTGTTTCTCGTTCTTGAGCTTGTGGATGCTATATTATTACTACTTGAGCTTGGATATTGATTTCCTGTTGTCATATCTCCAAAAATATATAATTATTAATATTTAATTATAACTATTAATTATTAATTATTAATTATTAATTGTTATTAATATGTTATTGGATATTAGATTAAAATTAATTTTATTATTATTAATTATTACTATTACAAGATGTTTTTTATATCTTTTAAAAAAAAATAAAAAATAAAATTATTTTATTCATTGTGTTGTTATTGTAATTATTTTTTTAAATAAAAATTAAAAATTTTATTATTGTTCATTATTTTTTAATAATTTTCTCCCACTAAATTAAATGGTGTGTGTTATATTTATTTATATACAATGAATTAATATAGAAGATTTTTTAAAAAAGATTTTAAAGTGTGGGGTGTGGAAAAAATTTTCATATAATTTTAAATAAAGAAAGAAAGTAGAGTTTCCACATTGCCCCAAAGATATTGGATATTAATTTTTATATGGAGGAACATTTTCTGTGTAATCTTGCAAACATGTCAATTTTTATTTTTTTTTTCTATTTTTATTTTTTTTTTTCTCTTTTTTTTTTTTTTTTAATTTTATTTAATTTTATTTTTTTTTTTTTTTTTTTAAATTTTGTGCGTTAATCTTTGAAACTCCACACTACCACCCACCTTTTTTTTTATTTTTTTTTTTTTTTATGTTTTGTTTATTGTTTCATTACACCACAAAGACAAATCACACACATACTTTTTATTTGGTATAAATCATTTTATAACAAATATAAAAAACTAACTACCACATAAAAAGATAATTTTAAAAAAATTTTTTAAAAAAATTACAAATTTAAAAAAAATATTTTTTTTATTTTTTTTTTTTTTATTTAAAATACTCGATAAAAATAAATATTTAATCAAATTTATATTTATTAAATAAAATATTCATTATAAATAACAAATTAATTTAAATAATCAGAATAATCAAAATAAACAAATAATCAAAATAAAACTATGACTCAAATAGATGTATCAGAATTAAAATGCCAAGATCATAATAAAATTGTTACAATTTATTGTTGTTCATGTGATAAATATTTTTGTAGAATATGTGATTTAGATAAACATCAAACTGAAGAAGAAGCATTACATATTAGAGGTTTAGTTAATAAAGGTAAGTATTTTAAAAAAAAAAAAATATATATATTCATAATACTAAAACATATTTAGAAATTATAACATATGATGAAGAAGAGGAAGAGGAAATTGAAAGACAAAAACAAATTAAAAATTTAAAGACAAAGAGTGGCAATACAATTTTAAATGAAATCGAGTTAATGAGCCCAATTAAAAAAGATTCACCTTATTATAATAAAGATAAAAATGAAATTAATAGTAGTTCAAAAATAGTTAAAAAAGATAAAGTAGAAATAATACACGAAGAGGATGACCCATTTGAAATAGTTGGTGATAATAGTAGTAATAATAATAATAGTTTAATAGATGTAAATGAACTTAGTGACAATATAAAAAATAATGTAGTTTTAGAAAAAGAAGAGGAAATAGACGAAGCAAATAAAGATAATAATAATAATTTAAAAAATAGCAAAGATGATAAAATTAAAACAACTCCATTCAAAAAGAATTATAAAAGGGATAAGATTATAGGTGATAGTGATGAAGAACAACATATTTTAACCAGTAATAATTTAAGCGATGATGAAGATAGTTATAAAGAAAAAGAACCAGTAGTATCATTAACAAAATCAACACCATCAACAACAGAAACCACATTAAATAAAAATAATAATAATAATAATAATGATAATAGCTTATCATCAAATAAACCAGATTTAGTTGAACAAACATACGAAGAAGAAGAAGATGACGACAGACATGTCAAATCATTTAAAAATCCATATGATAAGTCATTCAAGTCGAATTCATGTGCATTGGAGGAAGGTGAAGAAGATGATTCAGAAGAGATTGAACAAGAAAAAGAAGCAGCCCATGTCGTTCAAGGTATTGTCGAGGGTGCAATTTATTTAGGTACTGGTATTGCCACTGGTATATCAGGTGTTGTTGCCGAACCAATTATTGGCGCTAAAGGTGAAGGTGCTAAAGGTTTCTTTAAAGGTGTAGCAAAGGGTATATCAGGTGTTGCTTTAAACCCAATCAAAGGTACAAGTGGATTTTTAACCAAAACAGCAGAGGGTCTTAGAAACACACCAACCACCATTTTTACAACCAAAGAGGACAAGATGATGGGTGGTCCACAAGAACCCCTCAAAGAAAAAGAAGCTGCTCATTTATTTGAAGGTTTTTATCAAGGTACTGTTAGTTTAGGTAAAGGTGTTTTTAATGGTGTCACCGGTATCGTATTGGAGCCAATGAGGGGTGTCAAAGATGACGGTGCCAAGGGTTTCTTTAAGGGTGTAGGCAAGGGTCTTTTGGGCGTAGTAGTCAAACCAATTTCAGGTGCCATGGATTTCGTAGCCAAACCTATCGAGGGTCTCGCAAACTCTCCAAACACTGTAATTAATTTAATCGAAAATAGACATAATAACAATAATAATGGTAGTGTCAATGGTGGCCAACCATTACCATACGACGACGAAATTTAGATTTTATATAAAAAAAAACAATTTAAATAAATCTTTTTTTTTATTTCTAGATAACAATAAAATTATCATAATTGTGTTTTTTTTTTTTTTTTTTTAACACTATTTATTTTAAATCTTATTTTTTTTATTTATACATTATTAGTTTTTTTTTTTAATTTTATTTTTTTTTTTTTTTTAATATTTTTTTTATTTTTTTAATTTCACT
This sequence comes from Dictyostelium purpureum, assembly GCF_000190715.1. Classification (NCBI taxonomy): domain Eukaryota; phylum Evosea; class Eumycetozoa; order Dictyosteliales; family Dictyosteliaceae; genus Dictyostelium; species Dictyostelium purpureum. The sequence goes on along the minus strand of NW_003519624.1, from coordinate 20,198 downwards.
TTTTTTTTTTATTAAACAATTACATGTAAAAAAATAAAAGAAATAATTTAAATAGTTTTATTTTTTTCAATATTATTTTATGGTTATAAAATATGGAGGTTTATAAAATCAAAGAAGAGAAAAAAGATGATACTACAAACAGTAATAAAATAACACAAGAAGAAAAGTTTTTATTAGATAATTTAGTTAGAAACGAAACACCTCCAAACATACCCATGTCGCCAGCACTAAAATTAAACAATAGCTCTATATCATTAAAGGACAGTAATTTCGATCTATCATCAAACAAAAACTTTGAGTCAACATGTATTATTACTTCCCCAGTTGTGGTATCACCAACAATAGTAAATAAAATATCATTATTATCAAGTAATAAAGAAAAAGATAAAAATAAAGATAAAGATAAAGATAGCGATATAGAACAAGAGCTATATAATATAAATAAAAAGATACAACAGTCACAACCACCATCACAGCAGCAGCAACAACAACAAAACAATTTATTTAAACCAATAACACCTATTAAATCATTAGAGCAGCCTCAGCAGCAAAATTCATTTACATACGAAAAAACTCCAACGGGAAATAAACAGCAGCAACAACAGCAACAATCTAATTATAATGTTAAAAATGAAAGAATCTCACCTATACCGTTTCCGAATATTAGCATGTTAATAAATGATCCAACAGTCTCAAATACCTCCTCCTCTTCAACATCAAACATTAGCAATATATCAACTACAGCCACAGCCACAACTACAACCAATAGATTAAAAACACCATTATCAACACCTGTAAAATCTCAAGAAAGCGCACCATCAATAGAGTTGGAGGAAAATATACCCTCATCATCAACTACATCTTCAGCAACAACAGCGACGCCACCAGAAACAAAGAAAAAATCAAAACAATGGTCATTTAAGGATTATTTATATGATGAAATAAATGGTGGCTATTTATCAACAGAGGTCATAGATTCAAAGAAAAGAGAACAGGTTTATAATTTTGTTCATGTACCATTAGAATTAGAGAAACTAATATTATTTGGATTTCTGGTGTGTTTTGATTCATTCTTATTCTTATTTACATTTTTACCAATCAGATTCTTTTTTTCATTTTTTAAATTATTACAATCATTTTTTTCGAAAAAGTAAATATAACCAATATATAGTAATAAAATACTCTTTTTGTATACTTTTTTATACTAATACATTGTTTATTTCAGAATAAAGTTAACAACGAATCAAATATTTGATTTAATTAGGGGTTTTATATGGGTGTCATGTTTTATATTTTTAACTTTTATAGACTCATCAATGTTATATCACTATATTAGAGGACAGGCAGTTATCAAGCTTTATGTAATTTATAATGTATTGGAGGTTTTGGATAAATTGTGTTGTAGTTTTGGTCAAGATATTTTCGATTCCCTTTATTGGATGTCATATAGTTTTAGTCATTCAAAAGACATTAAAGAGAAATCTCAAAAGGAAACAAGAATTTTAGCACCAGTATCCCATACAATTGTAGCGACTGGTTATGTTTGTGAGTATTATTATTACCTTTTTTTAAAAAAAAAAAAAAAAAAAAAAAAAAAACTAATTTTTATTTTTTTTATGATCATCAAGTTTTACATTCATTGGTTTTATTTTCTCAAGTTATAACATTAAACGTCGCAATCAATTCATATAATAATGCATTATTGACATTAATGATATCAAATCAATTTGTCGAATTGAAGGGCTCTGTATTCAAAAGATTCGAAAAGGAGAATTTATTTCAAATTTCATGCAGCGATATAGTGGAAAGATTTCAAGCATTTATATTTCTTATGATTATAGCTTTTCAAAACCTATCCGATTTAAATTGGGATCTATCTAAAGACTATTTCTTGGATATTGGTTTAGTATTTCTAACGGTTTTGGGTTCAGAGTTAGTCGTTGATGCTATTAAACACGCCTTCATCACCAAATTTAACAAGTTACCACCAAAATTGTATACTAAATTCTTTATCATCCTATCCGATAACATTGTTGACCCAAGAAATAGAAATTTTACCGAATCATCATGGGGTATAAATAATATTATTGGTTTTGTGCCATTCCCGCTAGCCTCAATAGTAAGTTTAAACATTATTATTACATTCCCATATTCATTATTAAAATAGATATTAATTTTTTTTTTTTTTTTTTTTTTTTTTTTTTAATTTTAGATTATCAGATTTTTTTATAAATTTATACCATTTGATAATGTAGTAACTGGTATAGTTTTAACCGTTCAAATTTATATATGTTTAGTTTTATTAAAGATATTTATTAAAATAGTAATTATAGGACAATGTTTATCAAATAATGACAGTTGTTTATCAACCCCAGATCCATCAAATCCGACATCGTCATCATCTTCAACATCTGAAAAATTAAACGAAAAAAAAATAAACTAAATCCAATTAAGGTTATTCGCAAACCCAATTATAATAAAATATTTTTTTTTTTTTTTTAATTTTTTTATATTTTTTTTTTTTTTTAAATTTTTTTTTTTTTTTTAAATTTTTTATTTATTTTTTTAATTTTTTTTTATAGTTTATTTTAAAAAAAAAAAAGATTTAAATAATTTTTTTCATTAGAGAAATTTCATTTTATAATTTGTACATTTTTGTAGTTTTTTTTTTTATTTATTTATTTTTTTTCTTTTTTTTTTAATATAGTAAAAAAATATAAAAATATTCAAATATTAATACAAGAAAAGAAAATAATAGTTATAATAAACAAAAATAATGACAGATATAATTGGAGATCCAGATTTTAATTCATTTTTAATTAAAACCTTAGATCCAATTTGCGAATTCGATGCACAGACTCTATCTGACTATATAAAGGAGCTATTGTCAAATGGGTATCAAACAAAAAAGGAGTTAGAAGAAGCATTATCGAAAGACTTGGAAGATTTTTTACACGAAAATACCAAATCCTTTTTAGTAACTTTATCACATAAACTGGAATATAACAACTATTTCGGTGATAGAGGTTCAAATAATAGAAATAGTAGAGAAAGTAGAGAACGTGAACGTGATAGAGATTGGGACAATTCAAGAGAAAGAGAAATAGAAAGAGAAAGAGGTAACAATTTCTCTCATAACAAAAGTAGTGATAGAGAAAGAGAAAGAGATAGGGATAGAGACTCACATTACAGCAGAGATTCACATCGTAGTAGCGACAGAGAAAGAGAAAGAGAACGTGGCGATTCAAATAAATACAGAGAAAGAGAAAGAGACCGCGAAAGAGATCGTGAAAGATCAATTTCACCAAATAATAACAGCTATGTTAAAAAAAGATCAAGATCACCTTCACCAAATAATAGTAGTAATAATAATAACTTTAATTATAATATAAGCAACTATCAGGAAACATATGACAACAACAATAATATATATAAAAGCGGTAATGGAAGAAATTTTAAAAAAAGATCGACAACAACAGGTTTACCAGAAGAATTTACAAACAATAATTATCAGCCAGGTATACCAAATAGTACAATAACAAGTAAAAAGTTTAATAAGAGATGTAAATTTATAGAGAAAGGCGCTATTTGTCCACGTGGTAATACTTGTAATTTTTCACACGATTTAAATTTTGTAAATGATAACAATAATAGCAACAACCACCTTAATAATAATAATGTTTATAATCCAAATGATATGGGAAACGATTTTAATGATATTAATCAATTTAATCCACAGTTTAATGACAATAACATTAATCAGTTTAATCCTCAATTTAATAATAATAATAATAATAATAACAATAATAATATGATGTTCCAACAACCAAATTTTAATCAACAACAAATAATGGACCAAATGTTTATGGATCAAATGAATAATAACAATAATAATAATAATTTTATACCAAATAATAATTTTAATCAAAATATAGATTTTAATAATTTAAATAATAATTTTGATAATAATAGTATTAATGAGGATTATAATAATATTGATAATGATAATAATGATGAAGATAATGAAGATGATAATAATGACGATAATAATAATAATAATAAAAAAAATAAATTTCAAAAAATTAAAAAAAATAATGAAATAAATATCAAGACCTCAACCAATTGTCCAAATCCAGAAGCTAAAAAATTAGTTATTACAAACATACCGATTCAATCGAATAATGAAAAAGAAATTCAAGACCATTTTTCAAAATTTGGAACCATCGTGTCAATTACCAAATTATCAACAGCAAAGTCTATGGTAGAGTTTAGTAGTAATGTGGAGGCTGTCAAAGCTATGAAATCTCCTGAAGCAATTATGAACAATAGATTTATTAAATTATTTTGGGAAGATAATTTCGATGGAAAGAAAACTAAATTTGAAGAGCAACAAGAAAAGCAAGAGTTAATCTTAAAAAAGAAAGAGGAAAAAGAGAAAAGAGATGCCCAACTAATGAAGTTACGTGAACAAATGTTACAAAAGAAACTCGAGGAAAGAAAGAAACAAATGGAACAACAGACCGAGAAAAAGAAAGAATTGGTTCAAATAGTTAAAAGCAGAGAGGAGTTAAGAAATCAACAATTAGAGTTACAAAAACAATTATTATCAAAGCTAATTGCCTGTAAGGATGAAAAAGAAAAAGAAGCAATTAAAGAATCTATAAAGCAATTAACAAAATCTATCACAGAATCGCTTCAAAAGGATCAACAAACCACAACTCAGTTAACTCAAGATATTAAACTATCCTCACCAATAGTATCTTCTTCATCGCCACCATCATCAACTGTAATAAATAAATCAAATACCACACCCTCCCCACCATCATCAGTTGCAGCCACAGCAACCAACAATTTAGAATTTTTATCAAATAAACTCAAATCTTTAGAATCTGAAGCAAAAAGTTTAGGTATTGATTCTTCACAAATTGATAAACCAATTGCAACAGCAATAGCAGCAGCATCAAACATTTCATCTCCAATTAAACCAAAGGTTGTTTCAAACACTCCTGCTGCCATTTATAAAAAACCACTTTTCCAACAAACCACCATTAAACCAAAACACAGTTCATTAGTTATCGATAATAGAACTACAACTATCCAAATTGTCGACCCACCAATTGAATTTAAAAACGAAAATTTATTAAAACAATTATTTACAGATATAGTTTCGATTAACCAAAGCGATAATTCAATCCAAATAAAGTTTGGTAAAAGATTATCAGCCGAGAGAGTATTTATTGTTGCAAAAACTTATAAAGGTAAAAATTTAAATATTCAATGGGTAGAAAATAATAATGGAGATGGTAAAAACGAAGAAGAAAATAACCCTAACAACAGTATCAGCGACGAACTAATACCTACAGAAACAATTGAAAAGTCAAATAATGACCATAATGATGAAGACGATGACTACGAAGAGGAGGATGAAGATGATGAAAATAAGCGTTGGAAGCATTAAAAAAACTCAATAAAGTTATTTATATAAAAATAAAATTTAATAAATAAAAATTATATATCTTAAATTTTAATAAAACACTACTATTCTTTTTTTTTTTAGTTTCCTTAAAGATAAAAAAATTTAATTCTCTTAAAATAATAAATTTAAAATAGAAAAATAAATAATCATTTTATTTTTGTATAAATTTTTTTTTTTTTTTTTTATTTTTTTTTTTTTTTTTTTTTTTTTAGTAGTGTGTGAAATATAAATTAATTAAAAAAACCAATTCAAAAGGTCTGATTATTTCTTTAGATTTTTCTATTATAAACTAAATCTCTTTATTGTTTTATTCCTTTAAATTTCGGTAGAATGTAATTAAATAAAAAAAATTTAAAAAAAAAAAAGATTATCTTACTTTTAAAACTTTTTGCATTAGTGAAACATTTTTTCTCGGGTATTGTAATAGTTTTATATTTAAAAATAAATAATAAAAAATTATTTTTTTATATAAATTTTATTTTATAATTTTAAATTTTAAATTAACCTTAAATTTCTATTTTATAAAATTATTTAAAAAACTAATTTATTAAAATTTTATAATGAAAGTATTGCTAATAATTGGTCCAACTGGAATTGGTAAAACTAATCTTTCTATTGAATATTCAAAGAGAAATGATAATTGTCCAGTTATTGTATTGGATAGAATTCAATGTTATTCTGAAATGTCCATTTTATCAGGCAGACCTAGTGATTTAGAATTTAAAGGTATTAATAGAATTTATTTATCAAATTTATATTTAAAAGATGGTAAAGATATAAATAAAGATTTTTTAATGAAAAGATTAATAGAGATCTTAAACGATATAAAACAATCAATTAAAAAGTCTATTTATAATTCTAGTAGTCAAATTTCAAATTCGAAAAGTTTTGATTGTATAATAGAGGGTGGATCCATAACACTAATTAACGAATTATTTCTAAATCAAGAAAAATATTTAACAAAAATTGATATCTCCTCAATAATTTATTTAAGACCTGAGGATTCTGTAGATAATCAAAAAAAATATTATTTAAAAATTAAAAAAAGGGTTAAGGAAATGTGTTTTCCTACAGACAGTAGTAGTGATTCAATGATTAAAGAGGTACAAAGAATTCTGAAATCAAACTCAAATTGCCCCAGTATCAAAGATATTTTAAATTTCTTGGTAAAGGATGTTGCTATAAACAAAGTAATCAATTACATTGAATATGTAAATAGAAACGGTACCCAAAATGATATCAAATTAAATTCAATAAATAACACATTAATTAAAAATATTACAATGGGTCATTATAATTATGCATATTCCCAAGTAAAGGTTTTTGATAGTTTAGTAAAAAATTTACCATCCAATATATATTTATCCACAAAAAATATATTAATTTAAAATAAAAATTATAAAAATTTACATTATTAATCGCAAATATAATTTATCATTTATTTTATTTTTTATATACAATTTTTTATTAATTATTAATTTGGTGATCTTCATTTTCTTCGTAATGTGTGTTATCTTGTTTAAATGCTTGAATTATACCTTGGGCTTCGTAATCTTGAGAATTAAATGGTTTTTGACCAAATGACATTAATAAATTTTCCATTCCTCCATAGGATTGAGAAACATCATAGGAATTTGGAAAATGGTTTTTAATTGCATGAATTATTTTATTTTCGTGATGATTTTTATTTTCTTGTTTGTAATTGTTAGAGCTATCATTTTTAGCTTCATTAATGCTTGCTTCATTAATGTTTTCTATATCTTTATTTTGATTATAATTTTCCATTGTTTAATATGTATAAAATAAAAAATATATTAAATAAAAAATTTAAAAAGGGAATTAATTATTAAAAAAATAAAAAATTAATTAATTTGAATAATAAAATAAAATAAATTAAAAATTTTAATTAATATAATAATATTTTATTTTTCAGGATAAACAGATAAAATGTTTTTTTTTTTTAATTTTATTTTTAAATTTTTCAAATAATAAAATTTTTTATATTAATTTTTAAATTATTTTAAAAATGAAATTATTATAAATATCTAATAAAATCATATTTCAAAAATTTAGAAAAGTTAATGAGGTTTAACTTTTTTTTTTTTTTTAAAAAGTGAAGATGATTTTTAATGATACAAGTCATCAGTATTTTATATATTGTGTAATTTGGTTTTTTGAAATGAGTCCTTATATGTGTTTACCACACTGTATGTAATATATTCAAATGCATTTTTTTGACTCCATGAACCAAGTTCATTTACATTTGTAAGGCACAAAGATCAAATAATTTAATAAAAAAAATTTATATGAGCTGTTTGTGTTTTATAAAATTCGAAACTAAAAAGTTTTTTTTAAAAAAATAAAATTTTTTTTTTTTAAAATTTCTTTTTTTTGATTATTCAGTTATAATCCTTGTTCATTACACATTTCACTTCATTATAATTAATCTATTATTACTAATATAGGAAACAGAATCGGCCTACTAAACCATAACAACAAAACAATACAACTCAAAGAAATTTTCACAATTCCTGGTGGAGCCATCATTGCAGATATTATCACAACCTATTCAAGCACCAGAATTCTAGCAATATATGCCCCCGCAAAACCAGAAGAACGTATTTTTGCAGTTTACATCAACGCCCACTATAGCAAAAACTGCAACAATGATAATCCAGAAAATAAAATAGATATTATAGCTTTAAAACACCGGGAAGATAAATTTTTTGAAATGATTGCAAAAATAATTGCTCGATGCAGGGATCGAACCTGCGACCGTGGCGTTATTAGCACCACGCTCTGCCGACTGAGCTAATCGAGCAAGCTATGAAAATATGTAATGAAAAGGTATATGATTATGACTAAGTTACACAAATAAAATACTTAACGAAAATATAATAAACTCTAAAATAAACACTTATGGAGACGCAACAAAATATATTAACACTAACTAAATAATAAACACTAAAACACTTAAATTACTTAAAAACACTTAAAACAATTATGAGAATGCGAATAACACTAAAATATACTTTATTTATTAATTATCTTTATTACTTATATATATCTATAAAACTATCTATAAAATTATCTCTATAATAACTCTAAACTTAACTCTAAAACGACTCTAAAATAACTGACTATAAAATTATATTCTTTTGAGTTTAAATACTTTTTTGCTTATATACTGAGGTGGTTAATATTGACGTGGCTATAATGTTGACGTGGCTGGTATGACATCATGTTGACGTGATTAAATATAATCACCCTAAAGATAAACTACTGATTCATTACATATCTCACCCTTGAAAAGAGCTGAGGGCTACCGACATTGAAATTTGGATGATGAACTGATTCCATATTGGCTGTGAGATTGTTATCATTGGTCTTAGCTGTAATACGATATGGGCCTACGATTGGTTTCTTAATCTTGTCTGGAATTGATGAATTTTGAGTAGCTGGAACTTTAACGTCCATAACAGCTTTTTGGACTTGTGATACTGGGTATGGTTCTTGATGAGGTTTTGATTTATCTGTACCGTCTATGAGTGGAATGCTATGAGATATACCTTCTGCTTGACCTGCTTTCCTTAAGCTTTCTAACTTAATTTCTGAATAATACTTAATTAATTGACCAAATTTTGCTTGTTCTTGAGGTGTGAGAATAATTGAACTATCTGGAGCTACTTTAACATCTATACCTGGAAGTATTCCTATTCCTTTTAGGGGTGGCTCTGGACCAAAAACGATCTTCTCTAATAATTGTATGCTATATTTATTGAATTTGACACTATCTTCGACTTTAATATTATTATTATTATTATTACTATTATTATGACTACCGTTATCTTTATTGTGACCTAATGGTGATTGTTGATTATCTCTATTACTATTATTATTGTTATGAGTTGATGATGATTGAAAATTATTACTATTATTATTATTTTTTGTTGGCTGTGATTGAATATTATTATTTTCTATTGGAGATTGATTATTAATTAAAAATAAATTACTTGCCAATGATGAATCGACTTTGTTTGATGATGGTTCTTGGACTTGCTCGGAAGGTAACACTGTTGGCTGGGCGTGCACACGATTTACTCTATAAATTTCTTCTGGTGGAATAATAAGTGAGTCGAATAGGTTTTGATTAACAGAAGCATGCTCGCTTAAATTAGTATTGATTGGAGTGTCGACAATTGTTTGAACTGGCTGTTCCATGTGAGAATACATTGGGACATATTGTTTGTGCCTAAACGAGTATAACTTCATTTCTGTAACAATTGGATTTAAACCAAGAGTCTTTAAAGCTCCTAAACCGAGAATACAAGAAGCTGAAATGTCTTGATCCTTAAAAACTTCGAAACTGATACTTGATTTGATTTGATCACTCATCTGGACTTGGCATACGACTTCACCTTGAGTGGCCATTACATGGTTACTTGCATTTGTGACTTTCTTTAAACTTGGACGAATTAGAAGATTTAACTTTTCAACCAATGACTATCTTATACATGAAATGCTTGCACCTGTATCTACTAGAACTCTGATTGGACGACCATTAAACTTAAGGTTTGCACAAATGTTATCCTTTCTACTTATATTATTAATGCTATTAAGAGTTGACACATTATCACTTGTATCATAACCATCAATAAAGGAACCGCAATTATTATTATTAGTATGATATTCATCCTCTTCTATATTATTTATCTGATTATTATTTCTATTATTATTTCTATTGTAACTATGATTTGATTTGTAGTCATTGTTATTTGATCTATTGTTATTATTGTTATTACCAAATCTACTATCCTCATTAAATTTATTAAAATTATTTTCAAATCTATTATTACTATATTCCAACTGGTTACTATTGTATTCTAATTGATTATTATTGTGATATCTTTGTTGATTATTATTATTACCGTTATATCTTTGTTGATTATTATTACCGTTATATCTTTGCTGATTATAATTATTATATCTTGGTGGGTTATTATTTCTTCTATCACTATCACTATTATACTTCTCTCTACATTCTCTAGCTAAATGACCTGGATTCCCACAAATAAAACATCTAAATTCACTATTTCTTTTGACCTCTACTGCAGCTACTGTATTACTGACAACTGAAGTTAGTCCTGAACTTGATACACTGGCACCAAATATACCCTGGATTTCGTCTTGACGTAGATAAAGAGATTTGCCCATTGTTAGTTGGTAATTCTTTTCGAGACGAACAATTTTTTCACTAAACTTCTGAAATGATGAGTAACCTTCGATGTCCGAAACATCTACCATTAAAGCTTTTGAGAAGTTAATACCTAAAGCTGATTTGAGTGTAACCATTGCAGCATCATCTGATAATTTTACCCTTGAACGAACTGTATCAAAAACTAATAATAATCGCTCTAATGATTCAAATTTACCTGTTCTGGTAAATTCGCTGAATTTGAGTAACAAAGTGGTTGGAAGGTCTTGGTATTGTTTCCTTAATTGTAATAAATTCTCTTCCGCAGAATTATTACCATTTGGGTCCATCCTTTGTAAATAGATTAGCGCATCACTTTTTAAACTTGAAATTAAATCTGTGTTATCAAAACGGGGACCGAAGTGATATCTAAATTGGAACTCGAATAAATCCCATGTTTTTTCGAAGCCCATTGAAAAGCCTCCTTCAAATTTTACATCTTCTGATAGTGGCTTTTTTCTTCTTTCAAAACCATAATTTTGGCTTCTAAACCTTTCATTCTCCAACCTGAGTATAGATAATTCTTTTAACAAATATTCTCTAAACTCATCACCTTCTACACTTCTTCTTCCTGTATTTAAATTTTGAGCATCATTACTAAAATTATTGAACTCTAAACTTGGGTCATCTTCCTTTTTGATTGGTGGACTAATATTACTTAAATTATTTGTTGTTGTTGTTTTATTACTACTACTACTACTACTACTACTACTACTACTACTTTCACTGTAATTATTTTTTAAAAGTTGACTACTACTTTTATTAATAGGGTTGACATCCTTACTATTGTTGTTACTAATTGTGGTATTTTTTGACATTTTGAATTTTGAATTTTATTTTATTTTTAATTTTTTTTTTTTTTTTTTTTTTTTTTTTTTTTTTTTGAAAAAGTTTTATTTAATTTAATTTAAATTTTTTTTTTTTTTTTTTTTTTTTAAAAAAAATTTTTACGAAAATATGCTGTGATTGTAAAAATATAACTATGAGAATTTCTTTTTGAAACTATCTTTATTCCTACCCCTTTATAATTTTTATGTGGTTCTGATGAGCTGTCGCCAAATGTAATGAAAAGGTATATGATTATGACTAAGTTACACAAATAAAATACTTAACGAAAATATAATAAACTCTAAAATAAACACTTATGGAGACGCAACAAAATATATTAACACTAACTAAATAATAAACACTAAAACACTTAAATTACTTAAAAACACTTAAAACAATTATGAGAATGCGAATAACACTAAAATATACTTTATTTATTAATTATCTTTATTACTTATATATATCTATAAAACTATCTATAAAATTATCTCTATAATAACTCTAAACTTAACTCTAAAACGACTCTAAAATAACTGACTATAAAATTATATTCTTTTGAGTTTAAATACTTTTTTGCTTATATACTGAGGTGGTTAATATTGACGTGGCTATAATGTTGACGTGGCTGGTATGACATCATGTTGACGTGATTAAATATAATCACCCTAAAGATAAACTACTGATTCATTACAAATATTGTAATGAAACCCCGGTTGATGGTCAAGTATACTGATAGTGTATCAGTAAAATTCACAAATAACTTTAGATTAAGAAAGAATGAATAGTTTATTAAAGTAATACTGTGTTAAAACCTTTATTTAACTTTATTATTTATTATTATTAGTCTCTTAAGAGCTTATTTTATCTTTATATTATTATTATCTATTACTTGAGACTTAGAACTTATTACTTATTGCTTACTATTTATTTTATTGAATGAACTGTATAAATTTGTGACATTATTATTCTTATATATTAAAATATGTGTTATGTAAATGTGTGTTATGTAAATGTGTGTTATGTAAATGTGTGTTATGTAAATGTGTGTTATGTTAATGTGTGTTATTATTTTCCTTTTCTTAAATTATCATAATTCATGAGTACTATCACAATATAATATATTTAATTACATAGGGCGTTATTTGATTTTACTGTAAATAATTTATAAAAAATTCGATTAATCTATAAAATATATTACTAATGTATTTGTTTCGCTGTTATGATTGTTTTTAAACAGTTATTTAAAAAAGGGCAATGTATAAAATAAATATAAAAATTAATTTAAAAAAAAAAAATTTCTATAAAATTTAAATTGAAATTTGTATTGATATAAGCATTCTTTGTTCAAAGCCATATACAATACTTGCAGTGTTAAATAAAAATAACATTCTATAACATCTCATCTATCCTCTTTTCATTTGCTTTGGATAAGGTGTCTTTAATTGTACTATTCTTTCTTTTCGATTGACCCCTGCTTATGGACGACCTGAACTAATGATACCTGAACTTTGCCATTAAACTCTTCCAAAAATCTTATAAATAATTTGTCATTGTCACTAACAATTGATAACGGTAAACCATAAACGCAAACTGTTATCCAAAAAGCTTTACTGCTGTTAATGTTCTTTTGCACGGTATAATAATGAACATTTTGCTTAACCTATCTGTAATTATGAATACACTATCACTTGCATATTTTGTTGAGGCAAATTCATTAAATCCATTGCCATCATCTCATGGAAGTCTGAAACTTAAGGTGGATTTAACTTTATAAAGTTTCAAAATGGTGTTTAAAAATTACAAATTTATTCATATTTTAAGTTATTATAATTATTTTATTATTTAATTAGTCATAAAATTATTATTATCAAACCATTGTATAATAAACTTATTTATTACATTTTAAAAATAAAAAAAAATGAAAATTATAATAATAAAAAATATTAAAAATTGGAACCGGATCCTATAATTATAGTTTCAAGTTGCTGTTTATTTAAAATATTAAGATATATTGCTTTATTTGTCTGGTTTGGTTTCATTTGTATTTTTAGATTCTTTTGGTATGTCAGTTCTTTTTAACCTATCTGGGAAATCTAAATCTAATAAATTGATTTTAAATAGATCTTGAATATTTTTATTTTCAATATCCTCTTCATTCCCCGAATAGTAATTAAGTACGTCATACAAATTGAACTGGGGAACACTTCCATCTTCATTAACCTTAACAGATTGGTTTATTAATGATAAAGATTGTAAAATTCTAATTATTTGATCCATAGAAGCTTTCAATTCTTGCACACACTCTTCATTACATCCTGGGCCATATGGACTGTAAAAAAATTCGTCCAGAATGTCAAAGTGATACTCATGGGGCCCCCAATGAACTTTTTTTTTATTTGGTGTTCCATTATTGTTTGTATCACTCATTTATAAAATAAAATAAAAATTTGAGGTGAGTTTAATAATGGATGAGATAAAATATAAAAAATAAAAAATAAAAATAAAAATATAAAAAATAAAAAATAAAAAATAAAAAATAAAAAATAAAAAATAAAAAATAAAAAAAAATGGGGTAAACAAAAAAGTGAAAAATAAATAAAATTTATTTTCTTCTTATTTTAAGTTATTTAAATATTATTTTACATTGTTATCAAAGTATTTACCCACATTTTATTTGCTATTATTAAATTTTCTTTTAATAAAAATAAAAAAAAAAATAGTGATTAAAAATTATCATTATTCTCACTTTTAACAAATTATTGTTAGTGTATTTATTTAATTTTTAAAAAAATTATTTATTTTTATCCATTTTTAAAATTTGCTAATTGATTTAGAATAACAGTACAAACTCACATCATAACTTTTCTCTTTTTCACTTCTTTTAATTTTTTTTATTTTTTTAAACATTTTTTTTTAATTATAATTTTTTTTAAACATTTTATTTTATTTTTTTTAAATTTTGAATTTTATTATAATTTTATTTTTCTTTCAAAAACCTTCACAAAACCATATCGATACTAATAATATGGTGCACCAATATTTCAATTGTTTTTATACTTATATCTGGATCTTGAATTCACTAATCTGAAAAAGGACTATTTTTTTAAATATTGTTATAATGTACTATAGTAGTAAAAGGTGATTAAGTATATAAAAGAAACTAAATACAAAAGTAAATATTAGATATATAAAATAATATGTAAACTAATTATGTTTTATTTAAGTAATGGAAAATAAACCTCTAAAGAAAATGGTTATGAATTGAGACTATTTATACTGTTAATGAAATAGACTTTTAGACTTTAAGAATGTTTAATATAATGAATGATTATTTGAATAAGTTCATTTTATAATAAATGATTATGTTAATATATTTGGTGAAGGTAAAAAAGTCTAAAATGATGGCGATAGAGAACAGTATTAATAGGGGTTGTCCTTTTTTGTATTATTTGCTAACCACGAATTTTTGACTTACCCCTTCAATAAGAATGGCGCAAAGGTTAACACGACTTTTATTAATTTATTTTTAAAAGAATTTTTAGTAATTTAATTTTGATTATTTAATTTTTGTTGATTAATTTTTTTGAGTAATTTTTGTTATTTAATTTTTATTTGTAATTCATCGATAAAGCTCTGTAGCTTTCCAGGTGTATCGGTATTTTCACTCTAAATATATCTGAATTCCATATCTTGCTAAACTTCTCTATCCTGTTGACTATCTTCATTGTGTGGTGTCGCTGACTAGATGGATCTTGATATTGAAGTTTCTTATAACTTGAATCACAGGGGTCGTGGGAGGGGTGTGATATAACAACAATTCTAAAATCCATTCAAATTTATTATAATAATCACAAACATATATCACATTTATTAGAAAAAGACAAACATATATTATTTTATAATTATCATAAAATTTAGACACATTTTTAATTTAAATAAAAATATTTATTTTGGTTTTATTATATTTTATTTTATCTTTATTTTGTGTTTTATTATTATTATAATTAATTACATTTAGTTTATAATACAGTTGTTTAGTAATTAATTCATTATATTAGAGTTCTTAAATATAACAACAGTTATATAACACAATATAATATAAAATAGCATCTTAATTCAGGGGTAGAATGCAAGGCCCATAACCTTGAGGTCGTAGGATCGAAACCTACAGATGCTAAAATTTTGATAATAATCATATCTTCCATGTGATTACTGTTACAAAATCCCGGATAAGGTCAAGGAAGATAAAGCTGGGGATTTTACTGATTCACACACGAATTGACGTTACCGTGCCCAACTTGTATGCAGTGTGGTAAAACTCATATAAGCATTAAACACATACCAAACAAAAAACACAATAAACTGATGACTTAATACATCATTAAGAATCATCTTCACTTTTAAAAAAAATAAAAAAAATAATTACATGTAATCCAGGATATTTAGCTAACATTTCGAGTACGGTTACTTCTTGTGGTGGTATACATATTGGTTATGAAAGTTAATGAATTCCAGAGTTTTTTTACATCGAAAAAGATGTGACAATATGGATCGTTATAAAGATTCATTCATCACATTTCCAATATAATTATAAAAAATTCTACTTAACTAGTTATTCACTTATAGAAATGATATAACCTTTAATGAACTTGATTACAACAATCTAACCTTAAAATGGACTAAGTTAACCTCAATATACTGATTTATTTAAAACATTTGCTTTAAAAGATCTTCACTTGAAAAAAAAAAAAAAAAAGTTTAATTTTAATATAATAAAACAAAAAATAAAATTACTGATTATCAATAATTTAAGAGTTAAAGGGATAAATATTATTTAATTTTATTTTAAAAACTTAGTTATTAAATAGCAACTAACGAGGAGTCTTTCATTTCAATATCTTTAATAATTGATTCTTTTTCTTTTTCTTTTTCTTTTTCTTTTTCTTTTTCTTTTTCTTTTTCTTTTTCTTCTTTTTCTAATTCCTTTTCTTTTTCTTTTTCTTCATTTTTATTTTCTAAAATCACTTTATTTTTTAATTCTTTAGTTTCATCATCTTTTTCATTATCATTATCGAGTTTTTTATTTTGATCATTAAATTCTTTATCGTTTTCAATTATTGAATTGGAGGGTATTGATATTTTATTATCATTTGGTGATCTTGGTGGTGAGTTAGAGGATAATGATAGTGGTGGAGGTGTACCTGAATTTGCACCGCTTGAAGTAGAATTTGCTAAACTAACAGAAGAGGAAGCAGTACCATGGGTACCTTGTTGTTGTGATTGTGATGTCGAAGTTAAAGATGTTGATAAGGATGAGGATTGTGATGGATGATGATGTTTTAATAAATGACTTGGTGTATTTAATGGACTTGTACCTAAACCAAATGATGATAATAGTGGTGAAGGTGAAGGTGAGGGTGAAATAAATGGAGTTAGTGCTGGTGAACCAACTGGAGACAAAGATGATTTCGAGTTTTTATTATTTCTTTGAATTAACCACTGCTTTTCGACTTCATTATGAAATTTAATGGCTTGGTGTTGATGAGTTAAATCTAATTTGGATCGTTGATCTTTATGAACACTTTGTAATTTCTCTTGATCCTCTTTAAATTTTAGTTGAAGTTTCGAAACAAGATCTTGATCATCCTTTTGCTGAGCTTCAGATTTCTCTTTTTCAAAATTATCTAAAGTTGACCTATAGCTTCATCTTGTTTAGTTGATAAATTAAAGATTTGAATCTTTTGGTATTGTTCTAATTTTTGAAAAGCGTTTTGTTTAAATTTTTGAAAGTCAGGGTTTTCAGCTACTGATGTTGTTGAAGTTTCAATTGATGTTTTATTTATTGATGAATCATTTGATTCTTTTTTATTACTATTTACACTATTTACAATTATATGTGGACCAGATTTTGGAGTTTGCATTGGAGTGGATTGATTCGATGAATCTTTATTTTGTGATGTTTGGTTTGGATAAATATTATTTTGTGATTGCGGATTTAATGAGTTCTTTTGTAAAAATTCTTGCCATTGCTTATATGATTCAATCCATTGTTGCATATTTACATTATAGTTTGGATAATCAAATTGACTTAAACCTTCAGCAGTACTAACACTATTTCTTCTTAAACTATTAAAGTATGGTGATTTTGGAATTGGTCCAGGTCCTACACCAGTACCAAAGAATGGCATACCATTAAACATTGGGTTTGTTTGTGATTGCTGTGATTGTTGTGATTGTTGTGATTGTTGTGATTGTTGTGATTGTTGTGTTTGTTGTGATTGTTGTGTTTGTTGTGGTTGATTTGAGTCTGAAGAAAGGAAACCTTGGAAATTTTTACCCATTATATTACACTCAATTTGAAAACCGAAATCTAAAGAACCTTTAATAGAAAGTTTACCATTAAATGGACTATTAAAAGTTGTCTCCATATTTATTGGTGAATTTAAGTTGAATGGAGGAATACCAAACATTGGAAACATTGGAAATGCACCTTGATTCATTAAACCCGGCATTGGTACTTGACCACTTTGGTATGGATTTGTTATTCCTGTTGTTGTGTTACTTGAAGTTGGTGATTTATTTTCATCCTCCTCAACAGTATTTAATTTTTGACCTGATGGTTCACTATTCATTGCACAAGAATTGAGACCCATTGAAAGTAATGGAGATGCTGGGATACCTCTCATTCCAGGTGGTACACCATTTCTAGCCATGGATGGTGAGCCAGGGAAAAGTGGATTCTTTCTAAAATTTGGAATTTGAAAGGGTATTGCAGACGATGATGATAGTGGAGACATCATTTGTGGTACTGTATTTGAACCTGCAGATGTAACTGATGGTGATTGAGGCTGTTGGGTTTGTTGTGGTTGTGTTGATGGTGAAGAATTGGTAGTATTTTTTTTAAATCTTGGAATTGAAATTGTAATTGGACTTTTATTTACATTGGCAGGATTACTTGATGACATTATCGGTGATGATAAACTTTTACTATTTGATTGTTGTTGTTGTTGTTGCTGTTGCAGAAGAGGTTGTTGTAAGTTTAATGGCTGAGGTTTAATACCGCCTGGAGAAGATAAAAGTGAGGGTGATTGACTATTTTTAGCTTTTTGTGCAAATACACCAATTATTGGTATTTTTGATTGTAAACCAGGACTTGGTGGTAAAAGAACTTTCCCAGATGGTGGTGGTGATGAAATTTGTGATTTATAAGTTGGACTATTGATTGGCTTAGTAATTTGGGTAATGGATGGAGATGAATTGTTATTTTGATTTCCAATAATAACTGATGGTTTATTATTTGTGCGTGAATTAATTGCTGGTGATCTTGGTGGTTTAATTAACAAAACTCTTTTAGCTGATTGAAGTGTTGGTGATTGATCTTTTAAAGAACTATTGTTTTGTGATGAGCTATTATTACTATTATTGTTATAGTTTTTATTTTCTTCATCATCGTTTTTGTTTGTTAAATCATTTTGATCTTCATTTTGATCCTCACTTTGATCTTCATTATCTTCTTTTATTATTTTCTTCTTTTTTAAAGGTTGGTTTGAATTTAATTCAAAACCATCTTCAATTTGATGTTGTTGTTGTTTTCCTTGATTTGGTTTTTGATCATAATCAACTTCATCTTTACCATTATCAATTCTTAGCTCTTCATCATCCATATCAATATCATTATCATTATCATTATCACTATTGTTATCACTATTATTATTATTGTTGTTTTCTGGAGTTTGTGATAGTGTCATTTTATTATTAAATTTAATATTTTTATTATTATTTTCTTCATTTTCATTAAATTCTTCATCATTAACATAATTATTATTAATTCTATTTTTATTTATTAATGATAACATTGATGGTGATTCTCTTGTTCTTTTAGTACCAGATAAATTATAACTATTATGACTATTGGATTCTTCATCATCTTGTCTTTGTTGTTGCTTTGATAATGATGGTCTTCTATTATTACTATTATTATCTTCATCATATAAAGAGTAACTATTTGATTTAAGTGATTTTTGTTGTTGTTGCTGTTGTTGTTGTTGTTGTTGCTTTATTAAACAATATTTGTAATCTTCACTGCTATAGTTTTCATCTTCTTCATCATCATGATTTTTATTTGAACTATTATCATATGAATCTGCCCCATTGTTTGTATTATATTCATTATCTTCTTCTTCATCTTCTTCGTCATCATCGTCATAGTCTTGACCTTCAATATAAATATCACGATCATTATCTGAAGATATTTTTTTATTATAATTGTTTGGTCCCTTCTTACTTTGGCTCTGTGATACTTCTTTTAATGCAATATCAAAAAACTCGTTTAATTGATCTGGAATTGTTTGTGAAGTAAAAAATGTATTTGAGTATTCTTTCATATTTGACTCTTTAATCCCCGCTCTATAAGGGGGTTTATTTTAATAAAAATATTAATAAATTGTTTTTTTAATTTTAATTTTTACAAAATTAACCTACTTATGATGGGTGCCTAAAAAATTAACGATTATTGAGTTTGAAATTCTTTTTTTAAGCAAAGATTTATCTATATCTTCATCATCTTCCGAACATATCTATATATTAAATAAATGAATTAATAATTTTAAAAAAATTAAAAAAAAAAAAAAATACAAAAAT
>NW_003519623.1:0-42978 GCF_000190715.1 Dictyostelium purpureum | reverse complement strand
GTTAATTTTGGGGGGGGGGGGAAGGGGGTTTTTGGGGGATTTTTAATTATTTAAATAACACCAAATTTTTTTTTTTTAAATTAAAAAAAAAATTTTTCAAAATTTAAAGAGTGGGAGAAGTTTTTGGAAAAAAAAAGGAAAAAAAAACCAAGGGTTTTTAAAAGGACAAAAAAAATATAATTTTTTCCCCTTTTTTTTCCTTTATAAAATTTAAAATAAAAAAATAAATAACCCATTTTTTTTCCAATTTTTTTTTTTTAAATTTTTTAAAAATTTTAAAAGCCTTTCCCCCCTTTTTTATTTTTTTTTTCCTCTTTCCGAAATTTTTTTAATTTAAATTCAAATAATTCAGATAATATTATTTTATATTCAATCATTAATAAATTTTCAATTTTTTAAATATTAATAAAATATGAATTTACTTTTTTTATTAAACTATAATAATAATAATAATAAATGCAGATTATAAAGATGTACTTCTCAGAAGAACAAGCAAAAAATAGTAAATATATTTTAAAGAAAATGAATTTTTATTATTTACTAAAATTTTTATTTAATTTTAGTAATACAATAATTTTAGAAAATGAAGATATTCATTAAGAACTTTAAGAAAGTCTAGACTCAATAATATTTTCATGGAATATTCAAGGTTTTAAAGGTCCAGCCATACATGGAACATCAAAATTTCAAATATTAAAAGATATTGTAGCTTTAATAATATCAACAACTGGTAATTTTTTTATTTTTTTAGATGATTTTTAATATTACATTAAATTATTAGAATTTTTATTGTTAGTTTTTTGGTGTGTTTTTATACTGCCAGAATTTTTTATTTTTTTTTAAGAACATTCTGGTATTAGTTTACCACACTGCTTATAAGTTAGGGCATTGTAGCGCCAATTAGTGTGTGTTTCTGAAAACCTGCTTGTAAGAAGATCAAATCGGAATAGAGGAGCTGTAATCAATTCATTCTACAATTAGGCTAAAATGAGAAGATATTCAAAGCAAATACTTTAAAATAATCAGCAAATCCTTTGTTAATTTAAAAAAAATCAACAAGATCCAATGCGAGAAAACTACGACACAGGGAAAAAAAAAAAAAAAAAAAAAAAAAAAAAAAAAATCACACGGAAGATTAGGCATGAAAATTAAAAGTTGTATTCCGAGCGGGAATCGAACCCACGGCCCTTACCGTGTAAAGGTAATGTGATAACCAACTACACCATCGAAACTACTTATATGATTTTATTGGTTAAGTTGCCGAGTCCCATTCTAATTTTAAAGGGATAGTCGACAGGCTAGAGAAGTTTAGCAAGATACATGTATGGAATTCAGATATATTTAGAGTGAAAATACCGATTCACCTGGAAAGCTACAGAACTCTATCGATGAACTTCAAATAAAAATTAAATAACAAAAATTACCCAACAAAAATTAAATAACTAAAATTAAATGATCAAAATAAAATTACTAAAAATTCTTTTAAAAATAAATTAATAAAAGTTGTGTTAACCTTTGCACCATTCTTCTTGAAGGGGTAAGTCTAAAATTCGTGGTTAGCAATTAATACAAAAATAAGTTGCCGATTACAAAAATTAAATAACTAAAATCAAATAACCAAAAAAAAAAATTAAAAAAAAATAAATAAAAATCGTGTTAACCTTTGCGCCATTTTGAAGGGTTAGTAACAAAATTCGTGGTTGGCAATTAAATATAATTTATAAACAAATTTTTTTATTTTAGAATTACAAAAACTAAAACTAAAAATAATCATTCTGAGATTCGGTGAATGACCTAAACCAAAAGACCTTTTTAGAAAATAACCTGAGTTGAACAAAGTGGTGCTCGTTGTGAAATGATTACGAGGGTTTAAATGAAAAATAAGATTTGAAACAAGAGCATCTTGAAACCGAATTTAATAAATTAGAACTAAACAAAATAATTATTAAAATAAAATATTAGTTACTTTTACACCCAAATATAATAATAATAAGGATAAATATAGTACAGTTAGTTGTATTTATAGTTACCTGAATAATTTTTCCTACCGAGATACTGGAACATTTAGAAAATTTTTTTGCTTTTTTTTACTTTTTTCTTTAAATTTGAATTGATGTGGTGCGTAATTTTTTAATAAAGATTTAAATGAAGATTTGATTATTTCTTGGATGATACATAACTTGTTAACTGTTTTCAACTTTATCAAAATCATAAATTGAAACATTGGAAGAAGAAACTGAGCTATCAATTTCATCGCAACATATTTCAATATGAATTAATATCCATATAGTCAACAAAGTTTGGATCAGATATCTAATAGGAACCAAGATATAATTTAACATCTTCTAAATCTTCTTCATCATCATATGGTTCATGGTCTTGGTCCTTCCAACCAACATATACATTATTTGGTACCCCTTCAACATTATTTCCCCTCTACATTTAATTAAATAGTAATAATATTAATATATGTTTTATTTATGATGTTTAAATATGAATATATAAATTACTTACATTTATAATATTGAATCTTTCTTTGCATTCTGGGCAAATATTGCAATGTTTGGACCATTTTAATATACATTCAAAACAATATTTATGACCGCAACCTAAGAATGAGACATCTATTGTCTTCATTTGGGAATAACATATTGTACATTCGTTATCCCTTTCTTTTTCTAAATGTTCACTTTCTAGAACCTTGACTTTAATTGATTCTTCTTGACCATCTTTATTATTTAATCTCTCCAATAATTTTTTATTTTCAAATGAGAGTTGAGATAATACTTGTTCGTTGGATGCAAGGATTATTTCAAGTTTTTGGATATGATCGTTTTGACAATTTACCAAACGATCTTTTTCTAATAATTGTTCTTCCATTTGAACTGATTTGCCAATTTGAAAATCCAATTTAGCTTGGAGTGAATTTCTTTCTTGGACTAAATTATTTTGATTACAATCATAACTTCTAAATGATTGTTGGTTTAATAAACTTCTTAATTGATTAATTTCATTTGATTGAAGTCCCAATAAGTTTATTAATTTTTCACTCTCAATTTTATTTTTTTGTTCAATGGCTGCTTGTTGTTGAGATTGGATTGAAAGTTGGTCTTGGTTAATTTTTTTCTCTAATTCTAATTTATAAATTTCATATTTTAAATTTGATATTTGAAATCTATAATTTTTTTCTTTATCGGTGATGTCTTGTTGTTGATGTAATTTTTCAATTTTGGCTAAACATATATAAATGAAACCAAATGAAAAACCAATGATTGCAAGTAAAAAGAAAATAATATAAAATGAAAAATCCATTTTTGAATTAAACTATTAATTAAAAATGGTTGATGTGAATAGTGATTTTGTAATATTGAAAATTATTTTATAAAAATATAAAAATTATTGATGATATTATTATTGTATATAATATTATATTAAATAAATAAATGTATATAATGTGAATATTATTAAAATAATAAAGAAAAAAAAAAAAAAAAGTAAAATTTCTTTCGACATTCATTAAAAAAAAAAAAGAAAATTAAAAAATTAAAAAATTAAAAAATTAAAAATTAAAATATAAAAATTTAAAAAAAATAAAAAAAAAAATGAAAATTACCACAAAAAGAAATTAATCTATAATGATTATAAAAAATAAATGGGGGTTATAACCACACAGTTTTTATTATTTGAAATGAAACAGCGTTGATTATGATAATGAAAAAATTGTATTTAAAAAAATTTATTAACAATAGTTTTCAATTTATATTGAACTTCACTATTATTAAAGTTGTGATAGATTTATATTACCACTATAATTTCTAAATATTTGTTATGAGAATTTTTTTTAGTTTTTAAAGAAAGATATAATAATAACTTTTAATTTTATTTTATTTTTTAAAATTTATTTATTATTTATTTATTTTTTTATATTATATTGTATATTAACCCTCTTCGATTATAAGTAGACAAATTCTAAATAAAATAGGAAATACCATTTTCCCAAACCGATAGGCCAATGGGAAAGTTACCGAACTTTATTGATGAAATACAAATAATGTATAAATAAAAATTTAATATCTAAAATTTAATTAAACTACATTTTCATAACACATAATATAATTATTTATTAGTTATTTTTTTATACTTTTTTATACTTTTATATATACTTAATCATTTATAGGTTGTTTATTTGTTATACTTTGTTTTACTTAAATATATTTTTTTAATCATTTCTTTTTTTTTTTTATTTTTTTTTTAAATTTTGATTTATTTATTTATTAATTTATTTTTGAATAAACTTGGAAATGATTCACTAAATTGGTTTTTTGAATAAATTAGTTCCAGATGATCCAAAAAACGATAAACGATAACGATAATTTTTAATCACTACTAAATTAGTAGTACTAAATAATAAAAAAAGTTTTTAGATTTAAGCATTTTAAATAATAATATTAATAATATAGATAATAATAATAATATTTTTATTTAATTTATAATTATTTTAATAATATTAATAGTTCATCAATAAATTAAGCAGTTTCTTTTAAAATTTTGAAATCAAAATTAGTTTTACCATTTTGGGTAACATCCATATTGGTTGGGAAACCTTCGGTTTTTCTATAATTTAAGATACCAGTGCTTGGGTCATATTGGAAGTAAACACTACCATTGGCAACAGTAGCACCTGGCCAAGCAGTTTGGGCAACAATGATTTGACAGACCTAGTTAAATTAAATTGTGTTATTATTTTTAATTATTTTAATTAAAAAAAAAAAGACTACTTACAATTTCGGCATTTGGTGGATTAAGTTTTGGAATTGGGCATTGAACATAATCGTCACCATTTAAACAGGTTACTGCTGAAACTTGATATGGAATAATGGTAAATTTGTATGTACCTGCTGGTGATGAAACTAAATCACCACTGGCAATTAATTTTACATCAATAGCATAACCAAATTCATTACCTAAAACTTGGAATTTAGAGAGACCATTAAGACTGCTTAAATCGTTGTGGGTACCTGATTTTAATTCTTCATGAGCTCCTGGTTCTGGGTTATAAACATCATTATGTTGATAGGCATTAACCCAAACATTGGTGCCAATAATACATGATAAAAATTTATCATTATATTGATCATTTGGTTCAAAAGCAACAGAATCTCCTTCAGTGTATTCAACACCAGTACCGGTACAGTTTTTAGCAGTGAAAAATTTAACTTTATTTGATTCTACTGACATTTTTTATTATAATAATATTTATATGATTTATTTATACTTTTGGAAAATGAAAATAATATATTTTTTTTTTTCTATTTATATTTTTTTTTTTATTATTAAAAAAATTTTTAAAACAAAATATATTTCAAATGATTTGTATTATAAAAAAACGTTACTAAAATTTCAAAGAATTACAAAATTAATTTTAAAAAAATGATTTTTTAATATTAAAATCTAATGAGTGGTTTGATTTATTGGGGTAAAAAAAAAAAAATTTTACCATCCATCCAATTTTTTTTAATAAATATTACAAATTTGTTTTTTTCAACCATGATCATGTTGAAAAAAAAAGTAAAATGGATTAAAATTGTTTTTTAAAGCAAAATTTAGTTTACACAAACAAAATTTACCCCATTAATTTTTTAATATTTCCCAATTAAAATTAATAATGATGATATTTTTTTTTTAAAAAAAAAACACCCCAGATATTAATAAAAGAATGATTTTGATTGGTGGTAAATTTTTTTAAGAAACTTTTTTTTTTTTTTTTTTTGTGAATAATAATTTATTAATTAGAAATAAATAAATATGATGCACACGGACACCAGTGACCTTTTTTTTTTTTGAAAATTCTAAAATATAGTTTTATTATTAATTCTTTATAATGATTAAAATCTTTTTTTTTTTTTTTTTTATTTTTTTTTTTATTTTTTATTTAATTATTATTACTATTGTTAATAGTATTTTAAATAATATATTTTGATAAATCTGTTTTTAATAATAAATCTGAAAGTTTTTTTCTAACATCTTCTACACCAATTGTGACAGTTTGATCTTTATAGAGATGACAGTTAAAGCTGATATCCTCAATGATACGTTCAATAATACCGTGTAAACGACGAGCACCTAAATTTTGAATTTGAGCATTGGATTCAAAAGTGATTTTAGCAACTTCTCTAAGAGCTTCTTCAGTGAATTGTAAATCGATATTTTCAGTTTTCATAAGAGCTTGTTGTTGTTTAATTTGATTATTTCTTGGTTCTGTTAAAATTCTGTAAAAGTCCTCTTCTTCTAATGGTTTGAGTTCGACTCTGATTGGAAGACGACCTTGAAGTTCGCTAATAAGATCTGATGGTTTACTATTATGGAAAGCACCTGAGGCAATAAATAAAATTTTTGAAGTATCTACCATACCATATTTAGTGCTTACATTGCAACCTTCGATGATTGGGAGTAAATCTCTTTGAACACCATCACTGCTTGCATCACCACCATTCTTATAGTTCTCACGGGGAGTACAAATCTTATCGATTTCATCCAAGAAAACAATACCATTTTGTTCGACTGATTGAATTGCTAATTTAGTAACATCTTGAGATACGGTATATTTTTCACGATAGGTTTTTTCGAGAATGGCTCTTGCTTCAGAGACTGTAACTTTTCTTTTCTTTGAATTCTTTTCACTAGCTGCACCTGGTACCAACAAACGGATAAATGGACTCTCATCATCTAATTGAATTGATGATGAGTGTTGTTTATCAAAACTGTTTGGTACATCGATCTCAACCATAATAGTTTCTATTGATTTATTTCTATAAAGTTTTGTTAACTCTTCAATTGAACCATTTGAACCATTTGGACCGAGAATATTTGTAATAATTTCTTTTTCAACATCTGCTTCAATGTTTGCTTTATGGGATTCAGCAATTTTAGATTTAATATTTGAAATTGCAACATCAATAAGATCTTTAATAATTGTATCTACATCTGGACCATGATATCCAACTTCAGTATATTTGGTTGCTTCAACTTTAATAAATGGTGCATTAACAATTGCTGCTAAACGTCTTGCAATTTCAGTTTTACCTACACCAGTTGGACCTATTTTAAAAAAATAAAAAAATTAATATTAATTTATACTAATTTATTTAAATTATTATTTAATTATTTATTATTTACCTATCATTAAAATATTTTTTGGTGAGACATCAGCTCTGATTGATGGGTCTACACGCTTTCTTCTCCAACGAAGACGAAGTGCAGAGGATACTGATTTTTTGGCATTGGCTTGACCAATAATATATTCATCTAATTTATTTAAAATTTGGTTTGGATTTAAATTATCTTCACCTAAAATTTCTTCTTCTGTTAAAGTGGTTTTAATTTTTGGTTCGCTTGGTGTTGGATTTTGTTGGGATCTTTTTATAAGTTGAGCAAAAGTTTCTAAATCAGATGATGAAAATGATATACCATTATTATTTAAAGTATTGTTATTATTGTCATTTGTTTTATTTTGCATTTGAATAATTTCTTTAATATATGGTTCAATAAATGGGTAATCTTTGATTAAGAGTTAACAGTTGTATGTGAATTGGTTTTTTTGGAATTAATTTACTTGGGTCTGGTTTATTTGATGAAACCGGTTCCTTTAAGGTTGAGGATTTTGTATTCCTTTGTTTGCCGGTTGTGGATGTTGATTTTGGTTTTTTTCTTTGTCCCTTTTGGTCTCCCCCCCTTTTTACCTTTTTTTCCATTTTCTTGCTTTGGTCCCCCAGTTGCTAATTTTGATTCTTTTTTCTCTTCTCTTTCAACTAATTCTGCTTCCATAACAATATTTTGATCATTTTTATCATTCTATCGTTCTGGTCTATTTCACTTTTAATTTTGTTTACAAAACCATCTAAATTGAACCCATCATTATCTTTATCATCTATTATATTACAAAAATTTCTCCAAAAAAAATTTTTATTATTATTATTATTATTTACTAAGCCATTTAAATTTTTTTTTTTAAAATTTTTTAAAATATTATTAAATCTATATAATTTTGAATTTACCATTATTTTAAAAATATTTTCAAATTTATTTATTTATTTATTTTTTATTTAAAACTATTTTTTTGTGTATCTAAAAAAAAAAAAAAAAACAAACAGGGTAGGTGGGAATGTTTTAAATTTTGAAAAATAAAAAAAAAAAATGGAAAAAAAAAAAATAAATAAAAAAATAAAAAAAAAAAAATAAAAAAATAAATTAAAAACGAAAAAAAAAAATAAAAAAAAAAAAAAAGAAAAAAAGAAAATATAGAATTTTTGTGGGATAATTATAAATCAAATTTAATGAAATTAAATTTTTAAGCTGCCAATATAAAACATAATTAAAACAATAAAAAAATAAATACAAATAATAAGAAAAAAGATTAATAAATCATATAAAAAAGTATAAATTAAAAATTTAATGCGTTATTAAAAATAAAATAAATAAAAATAAAAATAAAAATAAACATATCTACTATTTTATAATTTATAATTTATAATTTTATAGTTTTTTTTTTTTTTTTTAATTTATAACTTTATAGTTTTATTTGGCTTTTGTTGTTGCTGAACTATATTTTTTCTTTTTTTGGTGGGATTATTATTACCCCAGAATGAGTCATCTTTGCTTGAAGTTGTATTACTACTAGTGTTACCAAAAATATTTAAATTGCTTTTATTGTTACTGTTACTACTATTTCCAAAATTAAAACTAAATTTAGTTGGTTGTACATTATTTATTTTATTATTTGTTGCTGGTTTATTATTGGATTTATTATTAATTTTTTCTAATTTATCGTTTTCTTTAATGATTGAAAAAATATTAAATGAGTTTTCGTTACTTTTTATTTCTGGTTCTATTGTTGTTGGTTGTTGTTTTATAAATAATGATCTCCATGATGTTGAAACTTTGATACTATCCTTTTTAACTTTTGTTGCATTTGGGTTTTGAAGCTGTTGTTTCTTTGGTGATTTGGATTTTATATTTTCTTCTTTTTCACCTTCATTTTCGCTATCACCTTCACCTTCACTTTCGTTTTCACTTTCACCTTCATTTTCACTTTCGCTTTCGCTTTCACTTTCATTTTCATTTTCATTTTCATTTTCATTTTCATTTTCATTTTCATTTTCATTTTCATTTTCATTTTCATTTTCATTTTCATTTTCATTTTCGCTGTCACTTTTTTCTTTTTCTTTGATTTCAGTATCACTATCTGATGATGAAGAGTCACCGCTGTTATCTAATTTAATTTCTTTTTCTTCATTATCTATGTCCATTTTACTTTCTTTATTTTCATTTTCTGATGATGAAGAGTCACTATCTGAATCTGATTTACTTTCTTCTTCACTCTCACTTTCTGATGACGATGAATCACTGCTATTTTCTTCCTTATCACTTTCCTTGGCTTCTATTTTGCTATCATTTTCTTCTTTTTCTTCTTTTTCTTCTTTTTCACTTTCTGATGATGAATCACTACTGTTTTCTTTTTGGTTAGTTTCTATTATTGTTTCATTTTCATCTTTTTCACTTTCACTGCTACTGCTATCACTTTCTTTTTCACTATCACTATCATTATCGCTTTCACTGCTACTGCTGTCACTATTACTGCTTTCACTGCTACTGTTGCTTTCTTCCTTTTCACTTTCTGATGACTCGCTACTACTACTTTCACTTTCTTCTTTTTCAACATATTCTAAACTTTCGCAATTTAATAAATTTGGATCATATCTTTGAACTTTTTTCCATACAATTGATCTTTTAACAAGCTTGGGTTTATTTTCCATACTGGTATCATTTGAAACATAACTATTTTTACTGTCATTATTATTATTACTATTATCTTCGTCATCGTCAGAATCAAATCTAACGACATCTTCTTTACTGTATGAATATGAAACTTGAGTAACTTTAGCTTGCTCCATTCTTCTTTTTCTAAAAGCCTCTTGTCTTTTTCTTTCACCTTCTTCTGCTGATTGTTTTTTAATTTCATAATCTATAACCTTTTCTTCATATGGCTTTCTATTTTCAAAATTATCATATTTTTCACCTTGATCATTATATTCTTGATTGTTATAATTATTACCATCTTCTTCACCATAATAACCTTCATCACCACCTTCATAATACTCATCTTGATTATAATTTTCTTCATTATTGTTATAGTTGTTTTTATTATTATAGTTATTATTATTATTATAATCATTATTATTATTATTGTTGTTGTTATTATTATAACTATTATTGTTATTGTTATTATTGTTATTGTTATTTTTATTATTATTAAAATGTGAACTGTCATAAAAATCACTTTCATAATAGCCACCATAACCACTAAACTTATTATTACTATTATTGCTATTACTATTATTACTATTGTTATTGTTATTATAATTATTATAGTTGTTATTGTTGTAGTTATTAGAGTAGTTTTCATTTTCTAACATTTCTTCATCATCAAATGAAACAGTTGATTCTTTATTATTACTATTATTTGTATCTTCATTATCTAACAAATTATTTAAAAATTGATAATCTCTATCATAAATTTGATGTCTAGTTGAAGATTTTGGTTCTCTGCCAAATTCTGGATGTTCTTTTTTATATTCTAAATATCTTTCATACATTGCAAACATTGATTTTTTTTCTAATCTTAATCTTTTCTTCCATTTTGTAATATCTTCTTGTTTTTTCTTTTCAAATTCTTCTTCTTCTAAAAGACGTTGCTCTTCTAGTTTCTTTAATTTTTCTTCTTCTAATTTTTCCTCTTTTAATTGTTGTTCTTTTAATTTATCTAAATAATTTGGTTTTGCTTTTTGAATGATTAAATTTGAACCTTTCCATTTAGTTTTATTTAAATTGCTTACAGCTAAATAAATAAAAAAAAATAAAAATTAAATTAGTATTATTGATTATTGATTATTAATTTTTATTATTTTATAATAAATTAAATACCTTTATGAAATGAATCTAATGATGGAAAATAACAATTTATATATGCAAAACCTTTATACTGATTTGAAACTATATCGTTTATAAATTCTAGTGATTCTACTTTGATATCTTTAACGAATGATACAAATAAATAATTGATTTCTTCTAATTTAATATTTTGATTTAAGCCGCCAACATAGAGTCTGAGAGTTTGTGGATACTTTGATTCTTCAAGTTTACGCAATCTTTCTTTTTCTAATTGTTTTTCTTTTTCTAATTTTTCTTTCTCTTCCTGTTCTTTACGTGCATCTTCTTCTACTTTTAATTGTTCTTCAACTAATTTTTGTGCTTCCTCTTCTTCTTTTTTCTTTTCCAACTCTTCTTTTTCTTTTTGTAAACCTTCATAGTAAAAGTCCATCATACCACCAAATCTAAATGCGAAATCATCTGCCATTTTATTGATAGTTTTAAAATATTTATTTATTTTTAAAAATAAATAAACAACAAATATAAACAATAACAATTAAAAAATAAAAGGAATTTATAATTTGAATAAAAAAAAAAAAAAAAAAAAAAAAATGAAAAAATAGTTTTTCGTTTTTTTTAAAAAAAAAAAAAATTAAAAAATTAAAAAAGGAAATAAAAAAAATAAAGAAAAAAAAAAGATGATAATAATATAATATAAAATATAAAATATATAAAATAATATTTTTAATAATATGCTAATGAATAGTTAAATTCATATTAACTATTCTTTTTATTTTAAAAATTAAAAATTAAAAATTAAAAAATTAAAAAAATTAAATAAAACAACTAATCCACTAATTCGTAATGTTCGGTTGATTGTTTTTCTTTAACTGTTAAAAATAAATGAACCCTTTTGTTAAATACTTTTTCTAAATCTTTTTTAGCTTCTAAATAAATTGATTTGATTACTGATCCATCTTTACCCAAAATCAATGACTTGTGAGATGCTTTTGTAACAATAAAATCTTGATCAATTCTTAAAGCACCATCTTTTGTTGGTGTCCAACCTCTGGTACTTTGAATAACTTTATATGGAATTTCATCTTTTAGTTTTGAATAGAGTTTTTCTTTAATAATTTCGCTTGCTCTAAAAATATCAGTTTGATCAGTTTTTACCTCTTCTTCAAAGATCCATTGACCAAGTTTTGCTTTTCCAACCAAATATTCTTTTAAAGAGTCTAATTTAACATTGTTTGTCGCCGAAACTACAAATGTATCACTGAATATATTGCCTTCATTGAGCTCAGAGATAAGTTCGACCAAATCCTCCTTCTTTCTGACCAAGTCGACCTTGTTGATAACCAATATAAAATCCTTTTCGTCTTCAATTTCGCCATTTTCTATATCTTCTAATTTTGCTTTTTTTAATAATTCGATCATTTGATCTTCCAAGTGGTTGATAATGTATTTAGTATCGGGTTGGTTGTTATTGGTTGCATCGACCACCATTAAAACCAAATCTGATTCTTTAACTGTAGTCCATGCTAAATTTACAAATTCACGTACATTTGTATTCTTATTGAAATTTTTGATCATACCTGGTGTATCGTTGAATAATAGTTGTGTATCTCCTTCAGTGTATACACCCAATATTGCATCTCTGGTAGTGTGTTCAATGTGTGATACAGCACATACCTTTTCACCCACAATTGCATTTACCAAAGTTGATTTACCAGCATTGGGTGCACCAATAACTGCGATATTTAATTTCTTTGCATTCTTTCTTGGTGGTGGTACTCGAAATGATTCTGTGTTGTAAAGGTTTGGTGGAGTAATAGAATGTGTTTTTACAACACGCTTATATTTTGGTGTATGTGATCTCTCTTGTCTAAGCTCCTCTTCCTTTTGGTTGATTAATTCTAATTGATGCTGAATTGGGTCTTCAAATCCATATCTTTTTTTCATAATACTATAGCATCTTATTATATTTTTATTATTATTAAAATTATTATAATTTATTATTTTAGTAATCGATTTTATCATTTTTTTAAAATAGATTTATTTATATATATATATAGGGGGGTGTGTGATAATTATAATAATTTTTCAAAAAAATAAAAAAAAAGAAAAAAAAAGTTATAAAAGTAAAAAAAATAAAATAAAATAAAAAAATAAAAATTTCGTTTTTTTTTTTTTAAAATTAATTTTTTTTTTTTAAAATTAATTTTAATAAAATGAAATGTAATAACAATCACAATAATAATAATAATAATAATAATAATAATAACTATTACAATGATAAATTGTTTTTTAGAGTATGGAGATCAATTATTATTCGAAAAAATATTTTTTATTTTTTAAACAGTACCTCCAAAAACTGCAGCTACAATGGGACAACTAATTTCAGGGAAATGGCCCAAAATAATAATTTCGAAATGATTTTGGATAAATTAAAATCAAATCACTTTATATATTTCGATTATAGCGGTTCTAAATTATTACACAAATTATTAAACCATAATTCAAATATATACAGTAATCAAATAAATGAAATTTATAAATTATTAAATCAAAAAAATTATTTTATAACAAATCATTATTTTAATAATTTTAATAATTTTAGTTATTTAAATTTTAATAATTGTGGTTTTAATAATAATAATAATAATAATAATAATAATGATGATAACAATACCATTGTCAATAATAATAAATTAATAAACTCTAAAATAAATCAATATTATAAACTATATACTTTAATAGAAATTGAATTAAAAAAGTTAAATAATAATATTAAAAAAATTCAAAGTTTTTATAAAATAATAATAAAAAATTATAACGATTGTTTAAACAATAATAATAATTATTATTATTATAATAATAAAGATAATGATTTAGTTCAACCAAAGAAAAAAATAAAATTAAACCAAAATAATATTTTTAAAGAAAAATTAAATGAAAATGATATTAAAAATCAAATTTATTCAAACGAATTGGTACCAATATTTACAAATTTAAATTTAAATAGTTTTTTAATACCTTTAACTAACGAAAAGGTCAGTTTTTTTCAAGAGGAGTTGGGAATATACATTGGTCCAATAATGAACAATAGAAATAACAAATATTTTGGTGGCGATATTGAAATAGAATGTTTATTTAACAAAAAGGTGTTAGATGAGTGCATAGATATTTTGCTAACTGATAGAGAAAATAGTATATCATTAATAAAATACTATACAAATAATATTCAACACGCAACTATATTTATACTTTCTCAAATAAAGAGGTCTAGAGGTTTAATATATCAACCCAGTTATCTTAAATTCATAGAATACATAAAGAACAATAGAAATACATTGGATCTCGAGTCATTAGTATCTTCTGGCGAATTGTATTTAATTAGTGGGGTCAGTAATACTAAAATGTCGAGCAGAGTTCTATTCTTTGGTAACTATTACATCTACCACTGTTTATTAAAAGAAAATTTCAAACAAATCGAAGTAAACGTTTTCAATTGGATCACCGACTCGTACATAAACTTATCATTAATTTTAGGATTTTCAGTTTTCAAAAAATCAATTTCATCATTCAAATTTTTCTTGAAACTCTTTGAAAGAAAAAAAATATTTTATAATACAAACGATTATTTCGAAGATGTTGTAGAAGAAACGGAAATGGCTAATCAAAAATCAATTTTATATTTTGACAATATATTTTTAAGTAATTTAGAACCAGAAGTAATTTCATTTATTTTTAAAATTATTATAGTTTATCACAGTTCAGATTATTTAGAATGGTTGTTAAATTCAAGCACACAAACAAAAGAAAAATATCACAATTTTATAAACACCAACTTCAGTACTTTATTAGGCTACCACTTACAACAAAGAGATGATATAAACAACAAGCAGCCAAACGATGCCAATGTAAAAAAGATTTTAGTGTTATTTGAACATTTGTTTTTTAAAAATCAAAAAGTCATAGATCTAGATATACCATTAGCTCAAATTCACCAATTATTTATTCAACTCCTCAAAAAATATAATGGAGAAAATACAGTTTTCAAAGAAACACAACATTGTTTTATTATTTCACTCTATAAAAAAACCCTACATTTAGATTCAAACAACTTAATAGATATTTATAATCAACTAAATAAATTAGATAATAACAATACAATTAAACAAATAATTAATAAAACGAAATATAATGGACCCAATATTTTTATAAAAAACATTCTAAATTCAGTAATAAATAAAGATAGTAATTCAATATACAAAATAATAAATTTTCTAAATAACAACAGTAGCAGCAATAATAATAATATCAAATTTGGTTTTATAGATGACAGTTTTAATTATAAATTATTATTTAATAATTTAGTATCAATAGAAAAATTATCATTAAAAACATTTGTTAAAAAATCGGTAAAAAAAGGATTGGTTTCTAGAAATAATGCTATGCAGCTAATAGAATCAACAACAAATATAAAACTTTTAAAGAGTTTTAAAAAAAAAAATTTAATACCCATAAAGTTTCATTTAAAGGATTATTTTGAAGAGAATCAAACTGAATATAAACTCCAGCAAGATAGTTACGAACAACTTAAAACAACATTAGGCGACATTTGCAATTTCAAAAATAAATCTCAAGATTGGTACCAGTCCTTAGAATACCCTTTTACTTATCATTCTGCTCCAATTGGTCAGCTACCTGTAATTCAAATTAATGCAAAAGGGAATGAAAAAGAAAAGGAGGAAGAAATAACCTTTGAAGAGCTATTAAAAAAAGGATACGACTATTTAATAGACTATATAGAAAAGAATGGAATCAATCAAATCAAATCTATACCTAGCTTGGATCAGTTTACACTTTTAAGAAATATTTCAATAGAATGGTTCATGCGTCTATATGAGCCATTAATTAAATATTATTTCAATGATAAAACCGAATGTTTATTGATACTACTTGTCAGTCATAGAAATTTAGAAATATTTCAATTCTTGTGGGACCATCATTTAAATAGCAAAGAGAAAAAAGAGAAATTCCTCATCTACCTTTTCTTTAACGTTTTCAATTGGATCGAATCAATACCACAAACTAATCAACTCATTGAATATATTCTTAAAGAAAATCAAGGTTATATTTTAAATTTAAATTTAGATGATCAAGACATTCAAATTATTCACAAAATTGCCATTTTAAAAGCACCTCTTTCAGTATACAAATTGATTAGATCCATTTTTACCGAATTCAAATTCAAAATAGATTACGATATATTCAGATTAATCATATTTATAAAGTATTCAAATGGTCGTTCGTTTATTGACTCCTATAGTAGATACGATGTTGTGGAATATCTTTATGAAACCAACCAAATCGATAATTTAAAGGAACTTATAGGCCAAGAAAATTTAGAAAATAAAATGGTTATTCAAGACTTTAAAGATTCAGATCTAACAGATTATAACTCAAAAGAATATCCTGATGGTTTTATAGTAGTTTCTAAATCAATGTTTATTTTAATTCATACAATTATAAAATTACAACAATAAATATTAATAATAATCACTGGGAATGTGATAGAAAAAAAAAAATATTATTATTGTAAAAAAAACTATTATTTTTGTGGAGTGACACTGACTCAATTTTATTTATAAAAGAAAAAATATGATGATAGTTTTATTATAAAATTCATATGAAAAAAAATATCAACAAAAACAACCAATGATTTCGATAGTGGGCAATCTGAATAAAATCTTTTTTTTTTAAAAAAAAATTTTATTTTTTTATTATTTTTTTTATTAATTTCCATAGAGGGGTGAATCTTGGTAATATCTCTCTTTTTTTTTTGAAAAAAATTATTCCAAAAGCAATAAAAAAAAGGTTCTTTTTTTTTTTGGATAATTTTTTTGATTGTGAGTCTTGCAGAATGAAGAAAAAATATTTTTTTTTTTTTATATTTCATGAAAAACGCAATACGAAAAGTTAAATAAAAAAAAAAAAAACTAACTATTGTGGTAAAAAAAAAAAAAGTTCATTTACGTAATCCTTATTGTTATATAAATAAATAAATATAAATATATAAATATTTATAAAAACAAATATATTTCCATTAATATAGGTATTTATTATAATCCATTTATTAAATCTATATTTGTAATAGTTTATGATTAATCAATAAAATCATTATCATAATAAATTTTATTTAAATTTAAAAATAAAAAAAAAAAAATTCAAAAAAAAAAAAAAAATCTTTTTTTTTTTTTTATTTTTTTATTTTTATATTTTATTATTTTCCCTCATTTTTATTATAATAACCAATCTATATAAAACACAACTGTTTTAAAAGAAATAAAACATTATAAAATAATTTCTTTTAATAAAAAATAGATAAACAATAATAATTTTATTTTATTTTGTGTTTTATTTATATTTTAAAAATAGACATTCACAAATATTTTGTGTGTAAAAATAAATCAATAATATTATAATTTTAGTTGTTGGTTTGGATGGGTGTTTATCTTGTGGTTAGTGTGTTTACAATTTTAATTTTTTTTTTAAATCTCAGTACCACTCACATTCACAAAATACATAATAACCTATAACTTAACTTCACACACCTACTATTTTTAACCAATCTTTTTTATTTATTTGTTTTGTTTGTGATTTTTTTATAACCTAAAATTACAACTAAATAATCATACCTTTTTGCGAACGTTAAATTTTTTTTTTTTATAACTCACATTTATAAAATTTTTATTTTTAAAATTCATTTAATTTTTTTAAAATTAATAATAATATAACAATAATAATAACAATATTAACAAAAATAAATACATATAATTATACATAAAGAAATGGAATCAGTAGAAGATGATTTAGAACAATTACTCAATGAATTAACTTCACCTAATATTTTAAATAACATATCCGAAAAGTTAAAACAAAGTGAACCTTCAGAATTTTCAGAAAATCATTCAAATCATAATCACAATCATAACCACGGTTATAATCAGAATATAAATCATGCACAACAATATTATCAAACAAATTTTGATGATGAAACTGGTAGTAATGCAGAAGATGTTAGAAGGTTATTAGAAGAGACAGACTCAAATTATGGGGGTAGTACTGTACATTCAATGAACACAACACCAAATCTTTATTCAATGAGAAATCTTTTACACACAGAGTTATCATTAGATGCACTTAAACCAGTATCAGAAAATTCACCATTACATATGAGTGCAACAAGACCAGTTTCAACTTCAGTTAGGTTACCAAGATTAAGTATTTGCGAAGAGGACGATTCAGAATTATCATCCGACGATGTCTCATCATCAGACTCCGATTATGACGATGATTCATCAACTTCATCATCTCTATCTTTAAGAAACTATAATAATGCTGCAGATAATAATGTTCAAATTAAAGATGATGACTCTGATATGGAATCATCTGAATCATCTGAACAATATGGTTCACCATCGAATCAAAGAAGAAAGGAAATTTTAAAATTAGAAAAGCAAATTCAGATTCAAGAGAAAAAGAGAATATTAAAAGAAAAGATTCAAGAGCAAGATGATGCCGCTGCTGAAGAATTATCATTAAATAAAGCATCTGCTTCAACAACAGCAACAGTAACAACCACTACCACTTCCACTACCACCACTACTATAATAAGTGATTCATTGCCTCCAGTTCCATCAAGTAGTAAATCTAGATCTGTTTCAGTGTCATCTAATCATGAAGTTAGTCACCCAATTAGTAAAGAAAGAAAAAGATCAATTTTGCAATCATTCGAAGAGGGTTCACCATTAAGATCATCATCAAGACTACCATCATCAAGAGGTGGCTCAATTAAAATTAAAGTTTCAAAGGTTTTAGAAGAAGAAATACAATTACAACAAGAGTTTGAAAAGCAAGAGCAAATTAGAAACTCTGCAAGATTAAGCCAAGTTATTAGAGAATTAAATATGAGTACTATATTTGATCAAAAATCAGATGATGGTGAAACAAAACAAGAAGAATCACAACAAGAAGAGCCACAACAAGAAAAAGTTAAAACTTTAACTCCCGAAGAAGAGGAAATCGAAATAGCTAAACAAGAGGCAATTGAAAGAATGAGAGAGCAAGTATTTTCGCAATTAGATTTACTAGAGGATCCAATTAAAGCTACAGCTAAACTATCATCAAAAGCTGGTGAACCATCCAAAAAAGATCAAGATTCAGAAGCATCAGCCTCATCACCAACATTAGAGCCATCAACAGTTATTCCACTTCCAGGAAACCAAGCTAATAGATTTTTAAATACTCAAACTAGACCAAGAAAAGATTCAATTTCTGATCGTTGGGATATTGGTAGAAAAGAACAACCACGTCGTTCAATGACTTTACACATTCAAAGAGTTGGTGAAGATTTTTCAGTAAAGAGACAAGAGGTAAAGAAAGTTAACGCCGAGCTTGAAAAAATTTTAGTTCATATTTCACTTGTTGATCAATCACATAAAGTTATTTGTATCACCGAAGATTTCCTTGTACAAGATGTAATATTATTATTTGCAGAAAAATTAGGTCTAGTTCAAACAGAGTTCTTTTCATTAGCCGAAGTTACAGTAGATGGTTATGATCGTTGGTTAGATCCAACAAAGTTAGTTAAAGAAGCTGGTATTAAAAATCTTTCAAAATTAGTTTTCAAAATTAAATACTTCAAACAACCAAAAAGATTATCAGATTCAAAAGCAGTTCACCTTTATTATTTACAAATTCAACAATCTGTTGTTAGTGGTACCTATCCATGCTCCGAAGCAATGTCATTTAGATTAGCTGCACTTCAGTTCTATATCACATTTGGTGCTCATGATAAAGAAAAACATGCTCCAGGTTTCCTTGATTCAGGTTCGCTCTCAGAATTTATACCAGAAGCTTTCTTTTTCGAACTACCTGATGAAATTATTCAAAAACGTCTCTTCCTTTTACACTCTCAAATTAAATGTAGTTCTGTTATTGAAGCTAAACTTAGATATCTCGATTTATCAAATAAAATCCCAACTTTTGGTGTAACCTCATTCCAAGTTCATGATGGTGTTAGAGAGTCATCAATTGCACGACATAAACGTAATTTATGTGTTGCTGAAGATGGTGTTTTAATCTCAAGAAAAGATAGAGCAGGTTATGACTTTTTCAGTTACAAAGAAATTATTGGTTATCAAGTTACAACAAGAGGTCTTAAAATTCAAATTCCACATTCATCAGTTACACCAAATACTTCAGAAAATATAAGCTTTGATACATCCTCATATGAACAATCAGCAAATATAGTCGAGTTAATGTCTGGTTATAAATATTTTATTCAACATGACGAGTTTATTAGAGGTATTGGTTCACCAATAGAAAAAGTTGATTTAAATATTTCTGTACTTTTACCTCTATTCCAATCTCCAAAAGTTAGAACAAAGAGTGATCCACTCCGTAGTCGTTTAGAGTTATTTAAAATCAATTATTTAACACTTTGTCAAAATTTCCATACCAAACCAATTTTAAAATTAATAGAACAAATCGATCATGTTTTAGATAAAGAAGGTGGTTTTAGAGAAAACTTAAATTATGATAAAATCGAATTACCATCATTAAATTTAAAAGGTTCGGATTTATCATTTATTGCTGATGCATTAAAAGACTCATTAAATACTGTGTATGTATTAAATACTATAATATCCAAAAAAAAAATATTTTATTAATTATTAAATTTCTTTTTAATTATTATAGAATCGAGGAAGGTGAAAGTATAGTTGAAAATTTAAATATTTTAACTTTAGATTTATCAACCAATCAAATGTTAGCACTTGATGCTTTTGAACCATTAAAAATCATTATGACCTGTAATACTATTGTTCATTTAAATTTAAAAAATATTGGTTTACCAAACAAATTGGTAATGGTAAGTTAAAATAATATTAGTTTTTTTTTATTTTAATTTATTAATAATTTTTTTTATTATTTTAGTCACTTGTAACAATTATAGAAAAATATCCAAAAATTGAAACATTAAATATTAGTAAAAATAGAATTGATGAATCAGGAGTTAGAGTTATTTTAAGAGCTATTAAGAATTTTAATAAAAATATTGAAACCCTTGGATTCGAGGATATAAATTTAACAGATTCAGGTTGTAAAGTTATTGAAAAACTTTTATCAAATAATAAAACATTAAAGAGTTTAAATATTTCAAAGAATAAAATTTCAGAAGCAGGCTTTAAAATTATATTTGAAGGTATAAAGAAGGCTACAAATTTACAAGATTTAAATATTAGTGGTAATCCAATTCAAAGTAAAATCATGACAAAATTCATCAAATATATAGCATCGAGTGAAACAGCAATTCAAAAACTCAACATTGGTAACACTGGATTAAATACAGGATTGGGTTCAGAAATTCAAAAGTATCTTGTTAGTACAAGTTGTCATCTTACCTCTTTGGATGTTGCCTACAACAATTTGGGTGCTGATGGTACAAAGAATATAATTAAAGGTGTTGTAAATAATCATATTATTAATGATTTATCACTCTCTGCCAACAAGATTGACTATAATGGTTGTAATGAACTTTGCAATTTATTAGAGTTATCATCTGCCAATACCAAAACTCTATATATAAGATATTGCGAACTTAGTTCAAGATCGCTAGTTAGAGTTTGCAAAATGTTAGAGTTAAATGCCACCATCAATGTTTTAGATTTATCAATGAATAAGTTCTCCAAACAAACTGCCACAGCCATCGCACACTCTTTAGAAAGAAACAGAACCCTTGAAGATTTATTTTTAACCCAAGCCAGTATGTCACACACTGAAATCGATATCATCTCAGCAGGTATTCAAAAGAACCAAAAAATAAAAAGATTGTTCTTGGATGTTAACCCAATCGGTAAAAAAGGTATTAATAGTTTAGCTCAAATGGTAAATAACAACACCTCTCTTGAAGCTCTCGGCCTTAGAAATACAAATCTCAATAGCAAAGATATTTTAGAATTCCTTAAACAATTAAATCAAAACATTTCAATTAAAACAATTAATCTAACAGAAAACAATTTAGAAAAAATAACACAACAAACAAAACTTTTAATTAGTGACCAACTTAAAAGACTCCAACAAGTTAATATCCAATATTAAAAATTATCATATAAAATATATAAATAAATACACTAAATTATAACTATGTATATAAATAAAATATAAAAAATACAATATATAATAGTTGGTATTTAGAAACCTAATATATAAAAACCTAATATATAATATATAAAAAAAAAAAAAAATAAAAGTTTTTTTAAATTTATCTTTTAAATATTTATTTTTTGTCTTTTTCTACCTTCCCCATTATTTCTTTTGATTGATGGCAGTTGGGTAAAGTTTTGATTAATCGATGATACGTTGGTTGGATCGTTATCATTTGGTTTTTTATTGTCTTCTGATTCATCATTATTATCAATTGAATCTTCTTCATCATTACTCTTTTTATCATTTGAAACCTCGTCTGTATTCTTTTCGTTGTTATTTATTTCTTTGTTTATTTTATTATTGTTATCTACTGAAATATTATTGTTATTTTTATTTGGTTGTTGGGGTAAAGTTGATGTTTGATTTGGTTTTGGACCCAATGGTTCAGCAAAAACTACTTTAAGGGTATGTCCTGGTGGATATTTGATACCATTAAGTTCATTTTTTGCCATCAATGCTGCTGCTGGAGTGCTATAGTTAACATATGCAAATCCTTTAGATTTTCCATTGTTTTTATCTTTCTTTAAATCGCAATATTCCATACCTGGATATCTTGAAAATAAACGATAAAGATTCTCTTGTGAAATTGATTTGTGACAAACAACAAATAGCCTTTGTCTTGAAACTGGTAAGGCATATGGGTTTGGATAGTCTACAAAATTATTTGGTAAAACTGCTGAAATTGAACTAAGGTTACCAACAATACCGACATCTTCCTTGTCGCCTTTTAAACTATTAATATTTACATTTTTAATTGGTTTTTCGTTATCTTCATTTTCTAAATTATTTTTTTCACTATTATTATTTACATTATCATTAATATCTATAGTATTATCATCTATATTATTAATGGTGTTGTTTGTATTAGTGTTATTATTGTTATTATTGCTATTGGTTGTATTAGTTGTATTATTAGTTGTACTATTAGTTGTTGATTGAGTATTATTTTTTGTATCACTGCTGTTGGTTAATTGTGTATTATTATTTGATTGGGAGTTATTATCAATTAAAATATTATTAAATTTTTTTATCATTAATTCATTTGGGTTATCTTGATTTAAAAGTTGTTGTTGTTGTTGTTTATTGTATTTAACTTTTGGTTGGGCTATAAAAACTTTTATTGGATGCTCTTCACCATTTTTCAAACCCTCTTCTTCATTAATGGTTTCCATTGCAATACATGCTGTTGAGGATTTTGAATATTTTACAAAAGCACAACCCTTTGATTCATTAGAGTGTTTTTCACGAATTAATTTAACATGTTCCAGATTACCAAAATCTTTAAATTTATTATTTAATTCTTCTTCTGTTATATTTTTATTACACACAACAAAGAGACGAGAGTTGGGTGGATGGTCCTCTGGATCAGTTGATAAAAGTGGTTTATTCTTGGTCCCTTTAGCTTCTGCAATTAGTACTTTGATTGGTGTTTTTGTGATATCAGCATTTAGTATTTTACCATTCATTTCCTCTATTGCCAAAGCTGCAGCTGATGTTTTTGAATATTTAATATAAGCATAACCCTTTGACTCGTTGGTTTCTTTATCTATAACAATTCTACATGATTCAATGGTACCAAATGTTTTAAAACTTTCATAAAGATTATTTTCTGTTAAATTTTTACTGCATAGTATGAAAATTCTTGAGAATGGGACCAGCTCTTGATCCTCCGAGAGTTCTTGGTTTGTTTGCTGTGGTTGTTGCGATTGTGGTTGTTGCTGTTGTGGTTGTTGATTCTGGTGGGATGGGTTAGTTGATTTATTTTTATGTTGTGGTAATGGATTTGGCTGTGGGATTTGGGGTTGGGCAAATGGGTTTTGAAAAGCTAGAATATTTGGCTGTATTGGTTGATTTGGT
Source organism: Dictyostelium purpureum (assembly GCF_000190715.1). Taxonomy (NCBI): domain Eukaryota; phylum Evosea; class Eumycetozoa; order Dictyosteliales; family Dictyosteliaceae; genus Dictyostelium; species Dictyostelium purpureum. The sequence goes on along the minus strand of NW_003519623.1, from coordinate 18,915 downwards.
TGTGGTAATAAAGATGTATTGATTGGTGGTTGTGGTAATGGTTGCATAAATGGTGTTGGGAATGAAAACGGTTTTTGTTGTTGCATTTGTTGTTGTTGCATATATTGTTGATTTATAAAGTTTGAATAGTGAAGATAAAACTGAGTTGAATCATGATATGGGTTTTGGTTTGGAAAATAATTTGGATACATCATTGGTTGTGGTATAGGAGGTTGTAACAATGGATTTGCTAAAGCATTTGGGTTATATTTAAATGTGTTATTGCTATTTATGTTAAATGGATTATTCATTCCACTGCCTAATAATGAAGAGGATGAAACTTTACTTGGTTTAAATGTATTTGTTGGTGTTTTACTTATTTTGTTTTGTGTTGCATTGTTTGTATTGGTTGCTGTGTTTGCTGTTAAAGAGTTTGTTGTTTTCTTTTTTTCTATAGGTGATGTTAATGTAACAGAACTTGCTGTTTGGTTATCATTTGATTTATTATTTGTTGTTGAGGATGTTGTTGGTTTAATTTTAACTTCATTATCTTTATTATTACTATTATTACTATCCTTGTTATTAATACTATCTTTATTTTGTTTATTGGGTGATACTATGTCATCTTTTAAATTAAATTCTTCAATAGATTTGATAGTGTTTAGGGGCAATGGCTCTATTGAAACTTCACTAATATTAACATTTTTAATTGTACTTTCTATTGAATCATCGTCATAGTCAAACCTTTTTAAAGACCCTTTATGATTATAATAACGTCTACGGTCGTGGGAATCTAGGTCATCTGAAGAATCATTGTTATCGTCTATTTCGTCAGAGTCATCGTCATAGTGATTGTTTTGATTTGCAACTAAACTTTGGTCTTCATCTTCATCATCTGAATAATTTTCATTGAAACTGTTTGAAAGAACTTGTCTTTTATTTTGACCTGCTACACGATGTAATAATTCGACTTGTCTCTTTGGTACCTTAAATTCAATTACCTTATCTTTTGGTGGTGATTCATTTGTTGCAGTATTTGGTTTGGTTGCTGATGTAGTTGCTGATACATTTGTTGATGATGTTGTTGTCGTTGTTGTTGTTGTTGCTGGTACTGATGTTGATGGTGATATTGATGTTGATGCTGTTGTTAAAGTTGGAGCTGTTATGATGGCTGCAGAACCTGTTTCAATATTTGTATCTGTTTCATCTTCACTATCTGACCTCTCACCTTCTTCTAATGGTGATTTTATGTTTTCAACAGTATTTTCACTACTACTACTATCACTATCACTATCACTATCATTTTTATTACTGCTATCTTCATTACCATTATTCTTTTTTATTATTTCCACTGTATTTTCATTATTATCTTCGTTTCCTTTATTTATATTATTTTCGATTTTATTTTCATTATTACTCACAATCTCGGCTTCCTTATTTTTTTCTTCTTTATTTATATTTATATTATTATTAATTTTTTCACTTTTTATTATATTATTATCTGTATTACTGTTTTCTATATTGGTATTGTTTATTTTATTTTGTGACACATTATTATCTATATTATTCTCTTTTGAATTTATATCTTTTTTTTCTTCTTCCATTTATATGTACAAATTTTATGAAATTAATTAAAAAATAAAAAAAAAAAAAAAAAAAATCAAAATTTCTATTTTTTTTTTTTTTTTAAATTTAAATAAATTTAAATATTTTTTTTTGGAAAAAAAAAAAAAAAATACCAAATACAAAAAAAAGATAAATCATTATTAAAATATAAAAAAGAATTTCTTTTATTTCTTTTTTACGATTTGAATTTATATTTTAATTAAAAAAAAAAAATTATAATTTTATTTATTTTATTTATTTATATATTAAAAAATTTTTTATTCTTGATTTTTTTCTTTTGGTTGAAGTTTTTTGGCAATGACTTCTTTTTGAGCATTTAATAATTCGCTGGCTTCTTCTTGTGAAATTAATTTTGGAGCTACTTTAATTTCTAATTCTTCTGAAACAATTTCTTGAGTATTTGGTTTGAATACTAATTCTGTGTTTACTAAATCAACTGGTGTTGGGGTATAGGTTGGGAATGGTGGTGCTTCTCTCCATTTCATTGAAGTTGAATCGATAATCTTTAAATAGGAACCTTTTTTACCTGGTACAGCACCTTTAACCATAATACAATTTAATTCATTATTAATTTTAAGAATTTGAAGATTTTTTACTGTACAACTTTCACCACCTAATCTACCTGGCATCTTTCTATTTTTAAAAACTCTACCTGGGGTCTAAATATTAAATAATAATAGTTAGATTATATGTTTAATCGAATTTTTATATCTTTTAATTAACCCTGTAATATCTGTATTGTCCACATTTATAAATTTTCATTGATTATTGATTATTGATTATTGATTATTGATTTATTTTTTCTAAACTAATCTTGATTTTTATTCTAAAAGTAAAAAAAATTATTATTGTAATGTTATAAACTTACTTGTCTATTACCAGTAGCACCAATTGATCTATGAGTAAGTGAAACACCATGTGTAGCTGGTTGACCTCTGAAATTCCATCTTTTCATACCACCAGCAAAACCTTTACCACTACTTTTACCTTTAACAGTAACTAATTGACCTGGAACAAAATGTCTTGCAAGGATTGGTGTACCCAAGTCAATATTTAAAGCATTATTTGTGACTTTAAATTCCATTAAAATTCTTTTTGGTGTAACATTTGCTTTAGCAAAATGACCACGTAATGGTTTTGGGACATTTTTCATACGAATTTCATCAGCACCAATTTGAACCATATTAGCACCATCTTTAATTTTTCTTTTAACTTGAGTGACTTGATTGTTTGGGATTTGAATAACAGTGACTGGATAAGCCTCAGCACCAATATAAGTTGTCATCATACCAACCTTTTTACCAATTGCACCCATACGAGTGGTGGCAATAGTCCATCCACTTTCTTTATCACGCTTTAATTTATCTAATGAAATTTTTTGACCAAAAGATGGTTTTGGAATTGTAACTGGTCTTTGGAAAATTGATCTCTTTAATAAACTTTCATTGCTGATTGTTATTTTTCTCATTGAGTTTATAATTTTATCCATCTTTATTGCTTATCTATATAACATATATATATATACTATATTATTGTTTTTTTATTGTTATTAATGATTTGTTATTTTAATAAAAAAAAAATGATTTATAATATATAATTAATGTTGTTGAAATAAAAAGACGAAAACAAAAAAAATTTTAAAAAAAATTTTAAAAAAAAATGAAAAAAAAAAAATGAAAAAAAAAAAAAAATTAAAAAAAAAAAAAATTATTTTTTATATTTTCATTTTATTATTTGTAAACATATGTCTTTAAATAGACAAAATAGTTAATATTTTATTTTTTTAAAACAATTTGTAAGAAAAAATTATTTATTGGAAAAAAAAAATAATGTTATTAAAGAAAGAATTAAAATATTTTAAACACACTCAACACACATTAATTTTTAAAAATTAATTTAAATTATTTTTTTTTTATTTTTTTACTTTTTTTTTTTATTTTTTTATTTTTTTATTTATTTTCCATCAAATATATCTATAAAAAGTAAAGAAAATGACATTCAAAATTTGTGTTTTAATTTCTGGTAATGGTACAAATTTACAAGCTATTATTGATTCAATAGAAAATAAATATTTAGAGAATGTAAAAATAGAAGTTGTAATTTCAAATAAAGAAACTGCATATGGATTAGAAAGAGCTAAAAAGGCATCAATTCAAACACGTGTATTTTCACTTCAAAGTTATCTTTCAAAATCATCAGAACACACACGTTCCACCTATGGTACAGAGTTAGCAAAGATTATCAGAGAATACAATGTCGATTTAATAGTGTTAGCAGGTTGGATGATCATTTTACCAGCATCATTTTTAAAAGAGTTTTCAGACAATAAACCAACTTTAGATATTATTAATTTACACCCAGCTCTTCCTGGCCAATATCCAGGTGCCCATGCTATTGAGCGTGCTTACAACGATTTTAAAGATAATAAAATAACCCATTCAGGTTTAATGATCCACAAGGTTATCGAAGAAGTTGATGCTGGTGAAGTTTTACTCACCAGTGAAATCCCAATTTATCCAGAAGATACTTTAGAAACTTTAGAGGATAGATTCCACAAACAAGAGCATAAATCATTAGTTGAAGCAATTAAATTAATTTCAACTAAATCAAATTAAAAAATAAAAAAATAAAAATAAAAAAAAAATAAAAGATAAATAAATTGTTTATAGTAAATTTAAAAAAATAAAAAAGTGGTATATTAAAGTTTTGTTTATTTATTGATTTGATTGATTTGATTGATTTAAATTTTTTCTAAATCTGTCATTTCTAATGGTTCGTATTTATTTGAGTTTTTCTTTTTGAATTTATTTTTATAAAATTTATAGAATGCAAATAATAAAATAACAATACCTAAAATTGCTAAAATTGTGAGGAAAGACCAAAAATTGAGTGTTGATTTTGCAAAATCACTCATATCGACGTCGTTTAATAGATAGCACATTCTACCTCTCCATGTTAATTCATAAGATTTTCTATCCATTAGTGTCTTTCCATTGTATACATTGATATTATTAAATTGATTATTAAAATGTTCAGATTCTAAAATTGTATATTCTGCATGTAAATCTTCAGTGTCTTCATCAAAAACGATTTCTAAACTGCATCCACCTGTAGTTAAATTTCCGGTAATAATTAAGTGTGGTGATAATTTGGCTATTTGCTTTAAACCAATTATGGCATTTTCATTTGCAACCAAATGACCAAAAACTGTAAAGTTACTATCTTGAGTACTGTGATCAACTTCTAATTTTGAATTACCATTCAAGTAGTAATGAAGAGTTGTAAAGTTTGATTGGGCAGTGGGCTGTATGTAGCTGTTATTTGAGATGATATCGTAATTGGTTGCTAAACTCGAATTGCTTACTACCATAATTTCAGTGTTGACCACAACAATTGAGTTTGTTGATATGATGGCAGAGTTCATTATATTTAATGTATCTGCATTAACTGTTAAAAAACTTTCTTTATCCATGATAATTTTAGAGTTTGAAATTTCTGAAAGTGATTTGGTTCCATTAAATTGTAGTTTGGTCATTGAAAGTTCAACAAAACCATTTATTATTTTACTATCGGTGATTGTAAGGGTTGTATCAGTTGCTGTTAAGTTTCTAAATATAGAGTTTTTAATTTCTACATCAATACCGGCTTCGAGTGTAAGATCGGAAGATACTTTAATATTTGATAATACATATGAGTTTGTTACATAGTTTAAATTGATTTTTACAGGTGAAGTGGGGTTACTGGATTCTATTTGATCTAGTGTTACAGAGGAATAGTCGATTTTATCCTCATCACCTCCAACAGTAAGGGATGTATTGGTACCAAATTTGATTTTGCTGATAACTAGTTTAATTGGGGTGGAGTTTTCATCGCTATCTTTATTACTGAATAAAATAGAGGAGCCAGTACCAACATTAATGCACTGATCATTTTCATTTTTACACTTGAATACACCAGAAACAGTAAGCGATGACTTTGGTTGCAGCATAATTGGCTCTAGGCCAGTTTGGGTAATTGATGAGATTGTTGAATCACCAAATAAGGTACAAGAGTTATTGAAAGATATCATTGAATTACTGAAAGATTCGGTGTATTTCGAGATAATACCCTTTTTAAATGTACATTTTTCGGATCCATCAATAAAAACAAGAGAATCTATAAAAGATGGTTGAATTTCGAATGTGTTGGTGGTTGGCAAGCTGAGTGATGAGTTGTTAAGAGTGAATGTACCACCATTTACACTAGAGGATTTTTTAATTTTAATAGATGATGCATCAGCTTTAAATATACTGCTAGATACAAGTTCGTCGATCTCTACACTTGGGATTGAGTTGAGGTTAAGATTACCATCGATTTGCAATTCTACTTTGTCTGCTACAAAATTATTATTTTTTCTATTATATAAATAGAGTTCAGTTTCGAACAATACTAATTCTTCGACTTTTACAAGTTTGTCAAGTTCCATATAAAGAACCTTTAGAGATTTGAAACTAACCACTGAGTCCTTGGTTATATCTTTACAGTATTCACTCCACAAACATGGTGAGTCTTTATTGGTACATTCGTTTGCTATTTCTGGGTTGCACCTATTATGGTCATCTGTTTTAACAAAATTGGAAATAAAAAATAAAAATATTATTAAAAAAATAGTTTTGTTTATCATTTCTTTTTTATTTCTTTATTTATTTTTTTTATTAAAAAAAATATAAAAATTTAAAAAAATTTAAAAAATAATTTTCATAATTTTTTTTTTTTTTTTTTTTTTCAATTTTAAATTTAAATAATATTTCTTGAATTTTTATTTTTAATGATTTATAGCCACCCAATGGTTATATTTGGCATATAAATCTTTATTATTCTATATTTACAATAAATTTATAAATATCAATTTTTTATTTAATCTTTTTTTTTTTATTGAAATCAATAGTATCCATACAAAAATAATAATATCTACACAATATTGATAATAATAAATTAAAAATGGATAATAATAATAGCACCGAACAATCAGATAATAGAGAATCAATACTCTTTAATAATATTTGGAAAAATAATCTACTTAAACAAAAAATTTTAGATTATTTAAAATATTATAATAGATTATATTTAAAAAAAAAAGAATTTAAAAACTATGTGGAATTTCTCGAATCAGAGGAAAAGACACAAATAACATCACTTGTAATCAGTCTAGGATTTCTCAACTCTGATAGTTTATTCGATTTTTTACAGAAACTACCAAGCAATATTGAAAGAATAGAAATTAAAGGTTGTAATTTAGTATTCGATATTGATAAATTAATTTTACCCAATACACTTAAATCAATTATATTCAATAACAAACCAAATAAGATGCAAGCCAATATTGAAATCTTTTTAATAGACCAATCTTCCTCTTCCTCTTCCCCATCACCCTCTTTATTTGGTTCCTTTCTTTCAAAAATAAAAAAAAAACCAATTCCAAAAACTATACCCTCAGCTCAACCAATATATAATTTGGTTTCACTAGGACTTGGGCAATATCTCGAAAAAATTTTAATAAATTATCATTTATCAAAAGCAATAAATCTTCGTTATTTAATACTCAATCACGAATTTTCAACCCCGATTTTAGAAGGAATGCTTCCTAATCAACTATATAGTTTAATTATAGATGACAACTATCCATTTAATGAATTATATTTCCCAAATAATTTAAGAAAATTTCAAATGGGTCCAAACTCTGTTTTAAAATATTCATCCATATTAGAGAAACTGCCAGTAACTTTGGAATATCTTGTGTTACTTGGTCATTTTAATCATAATAATGGAAGTCCAATCAAATCATTAAAACAATCACCAAATTTAAAGAGTTTGATCCTACCCGATAGTATTTTTCAACCAAAACAAAACAAAAAAGACAGCGAGTTATTAAAAAATCTTTTCTCAACCAAATCTTTTACTTCAATAACCTCTCTTTCACTAGGATCAGCTGATAAAACAATGTTTAAAGTAGATTTCGATATTGGCCTTCTACCTCCAACTCTAAAGAAACTCAAACTATCCTCTTGTATTGCAATAAAGAATGATGAGGCAAAAAGAGGGTTTCCACAAAGCTTAATAAAGATTAGTGCAAATGCACCACATCTTTCGTGTAAGTTTGAAAACGCATCAAATATTCAGTTCATAAAAATAAGTCTTTTTAATAGATCAAGTGATATCAATTTTGAAAGGTTTCAAGGATTAAAATCAGTAAGATATAACTTTATTTCAATGGAAAAAGAAGATATTTTATTTAAAATCATACCCAAAACTGTTAGAAATATAGAAATACTTGCAACTGATTTAGACTTTTTTAAAACCATCGAATTACCTTTTTCAGCATCAAATATACAATCATTAAAATTAGATCCTCTTCTTTCAATGAATATAATAAAATTAATAAAATCAAATACATCATTACCAGTATTCCCACCAACACTACTTTTATTGGATCTAAACCTCTATCTTTTAAACACAGATTATTACCAGGATGTATTTAAAAGTCAATATTTTTGGGCACCATCATTAAAAGAAGTGATACTCAGAGGTGTTGCAACACCAATAACTTCAATACCAGAGACATTAAAAACTATTTATATTTCGAGCAAAAGTCCTGTTTTCGAAAAAAACTCAATATTTAATCAATTAACACCCCACATTAAATCTTTGGTTATATTCGATACTGATAATGATCATCCAGTTAATAAAATACAATCAATTTCAAATCTATATAGAAATTTAAAAAACAAATATTTAAATTAAATAAAATTTTATAAAGTATTATTATGATATTTTCCCTCTTATCTTTTTTTTTTTTTTTTAATATTTGTTAAATTTAATTTTTTTTTTTGATATTTTTTTTTTTTGATATTTTTTTTTTTTTATCAAATTTTTTTTATACACAATATATTTAATATTACAATATTATTAAAACGAAAATGTTAAAAAGATTTTACAGTACTGTACCAAAAGAATTCATTTATGAATTAAAAACATATAATGTACCAAAGAATAGTATCAAAGAATTAAACAATGCATTTAAAAAGATTAACCCAAACGAAAAAGTATTAACTGGAGCCTGGGTTAATAATTCAACAACATCAACTAACCAAGTTTACGCTTTATGGCGATTTGAAAGCTTAGATCAAAGAAAAGAAATAAAACAAAGAGTATTAACCGACGAAATCACCTCTACTATTAAACCATTTGAAAAAGATTCAAGCAGTATTGTATTCAGAGAATACCCATGGGCTCCAACTCAACTATCAGAAAGCGAATCCAAAGAAAACAAGGTTTGGGATATGGTAACCTATGAAACCAAACCAGGTCAATTAGGCTCATGCGGTGAAGGTGTATCCAAAGCATTCAATGAAAAAAAGAAAAACAACACTCCATTCGGTGTATTCTACAGTGAATTTGGTACACTTAATACCATCTTAGAATTATGGCCATATAGAAGCGAACAACAACACTCTGAATTAAATAAATCCAATAACTCTAATGACACTATCAAATCCTCGATTAATAATGTTAGCGAAAATTTAAAATCAAATATAACTACAAAATTGTTCACTTTAGACGAATATATTAATAAAAAATAAAAATAAATAAAAATAAATAAAAATAAAACAACTCCATCTCAAAAACTACATCGTATTAAAGTTTATGAATTAAAATATATAATATTTTTTAGAAAAAAAAAAAAGTTTAAATTTTATTTATATTATTACAACGATTTGAATTTATTTAAATATTTTTTTCCTATATATCTATTTATGATTCGATTTATTGTTTATTAGCAGCTTCCAACTAAAAATATTTTAAAAAAAAAAAAAAGATTTATTAATAAATTTTGTGCATGTTTATATATTGATCTTTTTTTAAAAAAAAGATAATTTTAGAAATTTCCTAAATTTTCTTACTTTTTTTGATAAATCGTCTACTCTTTGAGTTAAAGCGAGAACTTCTGCTTTAAGATCAGCGTTTTCTTGTTTTAAAGCGTCAACATCAATACCTAATGAATTTCCAAGATGTTTCTTTATGAATCTAAGTTAAATGAAACCTGAATAAGTAATCGTACTTTTAAAATATTAATTACGTTATACTACCTACTCTAATGCATCAGATGGCTTATCAGATTCTTCATATAAACCAACGAGAACTTTTGTTAAGGCATCAATGACACCAGTTTTTTCGAGGTAACCTTTGAATTCTTCTTTTTCGGCTGAATTCTATTTTAATAAATGAATAATAAGAGATATTAATATCCAACACACTACCCACTAAACCATAGCCATTGCTTTATTATTTATCCACTTACTTGCATAGTTTAATTAATTAAAAGTTTATATAAATATAATTTACAACAATAAGAGAAAAATCTAAAAAAATTTAAAAAAATTTAAAAAAAAAAAAAAATAAATAAAAAAAAAAAAAAATAAAAAAAATAAAAATCTTTTTTTTTTTTTCAGTTGTGGAAATTAAATATTAAAACTACAGCTTTTGATTGTTTAATTTATGGATTTAATGGTTAAATTAATTCTATTAAAATTAATTTTTTTTTTATTTGGTTTTTTTTTTTGAATAAATTAATTTGTAATTGGTACAATAGTTGATGATTCGGTAATAGTAGCTTGACCTCTAATTGGAGGATTAACTTTATGGATACGGATATTGGCGCTTGATGTTAAATGATTTAAAGCAAGTGGTGTAACAAAAATATATTGTTTTGATTTATTCTCTTCGGCTTTACTAATTAAAAGTTTAATTGAAATTGAACGATTAACTTCATCCATAAAAACATCGAATTCATCCATAGCTCTAAATGGACATTCCATATTTTCCCATAGAGCCAATAATAACGAAACAGTTGAGAATGATCTTTCACCACCAGATAAACCTTTAGTATCACCACCCTTGGCATCTTCAGGCTTGGCAGCATTACCATTTAGTTTTTTATCGAGATTAACATTGATATCGAGTTTACCCTCTTTATGATTGAATGTGAGTGTGCCAGTGTAACCTTTTTTAGAAAGGAAAATATTGAAAAATTGATTGGAACGACGTGAGATACTGAGACGGAAACGTTGCCATTGAATATAACGTGTATTTAGATTTCTTTCTAATAACTTAGCTAATTGTTCAATGTTGGCTTTTTGTTCACAGATTTCTTTGAGTTTGGTATTATTTTCGGTGAATAAAGAGAGAGCCTCTTGTCTTGAACGCTTACCTTGTGATTGTCGTTCTAATTCTTTTTTAAAACCTATAATTTTATTTGTAAGTGATGTTTGATTTTCTTTCTCGGGAACTTCAACACGATCTGATATTTGAAGTGCTTTATCAATACTCTGTTTGAGCTCAACTCTAAGTTGGTCAAGCTCTTGAACATAGTTTTGTTTCTCGCTGGCGCTTCTGGATTTAGCTTCGTTGAGTGAATTTCTCTTTATTATCTGTTTCTTTAATAATTCATTATTCTTTCTATTTTCGTTTTCGATCCTTCTCATTTGACTTCTTAAAACATCGACTTGTTGCTCTGAGTCTCTGATCTTTTCTCTAAATGGTTCTTTCTTTTGTTCAAATTGCTTTCTTACCTCCTCGCATTGTTGGAGTTTTTCTTCAATCTCTTTAATAGCAAAATCCATCTCTTGTAGACCATTTTCTAAATCCTCTGTGTCATCAGTTTGTTGAATTAGTGTATCCTCAATTGATTTGATTTCATTAGAAAGTTGAAGAATTTTACGTGACACACCATTAAAATCACCTTCACAACCTTTGATTCTCTTGTCAACCTCCATTCTTCTTTTGTTGATATCATCTTGAAGTTTTTTTTGTTGTTCATATTTTGGTGTTTGTTCTATAAGTTGTTGTTGAATTGATTTGATTGCATTCTCTGGATTAACTTTAAGAAGAGTGGCCTCTCTAATTTTATCGGTTGATGAAGTGGTGTTAATATTACCGTTCTTGGTTCTTACGATTTCTGTGCCATCTAATGTATAAACTTTATTGATACTACGGGGAGTTTGTGGGTCAAATAAAATTCTATCACCTTCTTGTCTGTCTTTTGCTAGTGCGAGTTGTTCAATCTTTTTGGAATCGATTAAATAATTGATAATATAATGATTTTGTGAACTGATAGCTCTAAGGACTGTGGAGATGGATGGATGAAATGAGTCATGCTCTGGAGTACTATAAACACTGTCTGATTCTGAAATCTTTACGAAATCAATTTTTACATTAAATTGACTGGCCATCTGTGAAAGTTTTTTACCATCTTCGATTGAGAATACAAGGAAATTTCTGAGGGTGGGTTTACCAATTGCGCACTCTACCGAATATGCTAATTTTTCATCTTTTAATTTAATTTCTAAACCGACTGGGCCAATTGGTTCTCTTGAAAAAACACGTGTATTTTTTTTTATTTGCTTCATAAATTCACCAAACTTTTCACCATAGGCTTTGGTCATATCGAGCATTGAGCCTTTGTAGACATTAAGTTGTTTCTTTAAACTGTCAATACTATAATACAATTGATTAACTTGAATTTTTTGAGCATTAAATTCATCTGATAGCTGTTGACTCTCTTTAATAGCCTCTTCTCTATTTCTTTGTGATTCCTCCTTTAATTTTTCCATATTTAGCCGCTCGTCCTCTTTTCTTTGTATTTCATTCTTTTTAGCTTCATTATTTGCTAACTGAGCATTTCTTCTTTTAATTTCATCGATGGATGCTTTCTGTCTTGCTCTACGTTGTTTTGTAACCACTAAACTTCTCTTGTTATCATCAGCTGCAAGCTTGTTATTTGTTTCCTCTCTTTCAATATTTGTTATTTGTTGACGGAATTGGTTTTTTTCTTGATCAAATTTATTAATTTGTTCATTAAATTCGTTAAGATTTTCATTGATTATATCTATATTTTTTTGATAAGTTTGAATTGAATCTTCACAATTTCTAATTTCTCGCTCTTCGCTTCCAGCGCTCTTCTCCATAGCCACAATTTCTCTTTCTTTACGCTCAATATCTCTTTCGATCTGAACAACAAAACACCAAGCCAATTGATCCTTTAAACTACTAATTTTTCTTTCCAAATCTACAAGTTGTTCTAATTCTTTATATTCTTTTTGATATTCCTTAACTTTCTTCTCCAACTCTTGAATTAACTATTAAAAATAAAGAAAAATATTAATTTTAATTTTTTTAAAAATCAATATTATTTAAATAATATATTATTTACTACATACTTGAGCTTTGGCTATAATATGATTATTAATTCTATCAATATTTTCTTTAGTTGCTGTATAATCTTTTGTCATTTTATCTAATTGTGTGGCTGTAAGGAAAAGTTTATATTTTTCTGAAGCAGTTGCTGAATTTAAAAATTGTCTACTGGTATCTTGTGTAAGAATCGACATTGGATTATCAATTTGAATATTAAACTGCTCAAGAATTAATGAGAGTTCTGTAAACTTTTCTGAAATTGTAACTTTACCGGTATGATCTTTAATTTTATAACCACTGCCACCATTTCTATTAATTCTTCTTTCAATAACAATTGAATTACCATACTTTTCTGGTTGATATGCCTCTGGGCCCCTATTTCTTAATACTACTTTAATAAGAGAATGACTGAATTAAATAAAATTTTAGTTAATAAAAGTTTTAACTATGTAGCCATATGAACTAGTTTGAATATTTGGTGCTTACTTTGTGTCAGTTCTAATTAAATCAGTAATTTTACTACCTCTATTTGTAAAACTTGCCTTGGCACCCAAGGCAATGATTAAAGCAATCATAACAGCACTTTTACCACTACCGTTTTCACCGGAAATAAAATTAACATTTGACCCAAATGAAATATGAAAGTGACGATGGCACATAAAATTTTCTAATGTTATCGACTCAATAATACCTGCTTCAGGATCAGTTGATAGTTTCCTTAATTCTGCCTCTTCCCGAATTTTAGTATTTTCAGCATCGCTATCATCTGAATCTGAACCTGAATCTGATTCTGATTCTGATTCTGAACCTGAACCTGATTCCGAACCTGATTCTGACTCTGAATCTGAACCTGACTCTTCATCCTCTGACTCCTTAACTATTGGTCCCTTTCGATTTGTTGAGGTTGTAGTTGTTCTTTTTTTACTGATTATCTCTTCTTCGTCATCCGACTCTTTAACTATCTTTTGGTGTTTTATAGGTCTTTCATTATTCTGAGTTGATTCTATCATATCATCATCCTCTTCCTCGTCAAGTTCGTGAGAATTTCCATGACCAAATCTTCTTTTTGACATTTTCTTTCTTTCTTTATATTTTGAATATATATATGTATATTGTATTAATAAATACAAAAGAGAAAAATTGAAATCTAATTTATAAGTAATAACAATAATAAAAATAAATTTATATTAATATTATATACAATTTAGATTTATGTATTATTATTAGTTTTAAAATAAATTTAAATTTAAAATTTTTTTTTTTTAAATATTTTAACTGAAAATTATTTATTTAATTATTATTTATTATTTTTTTTTTTAAGTTTATTATTATTTCACTATGGTATACTATAAATTATTTCTCTTTACTTTTTTTTTTTCCTTTTTTTTTTTTTTTAAGTTATGATTGATAGTACATCTAAAATAAAGTTATTTTAATGAGGACAATTTCTAGGCGCAAAATTTAAGGTAATATATTACGAAATTTAAATTTAAAAAAAGAAAGAAAAAAAAAAATTAAAAATAATTAAAAAATAAAAATTAAAAAAATTAAAAAAAAATAGTTTTTTTTTTTTTTTTTTTTTTTTTTCCTATAAATGTAGTGTGTTTATCTTTTTAATAATTAATAATAATATATTTGTGTGTAAAAACAAAATAAATCCACACCTACCCCACCCTACATAACCTTCATAAAAAAAAACTATAAATAGAATGAACAGTAATAAAAAAACTGATAATCAAAACAGTGATAAAGAAAAAGATCAAAACAGTGATAAAGAAAAAGATAAAGATGAAATTTTAAAGCAAGCTTTAGAAAACCTTACAAAGTCATCCAAACACTTAAAGAAAATATCTGAAATTACCAAAGAAAATACAAATCAATATCCATTGTTAGATAATTTAACTGAGGAATATATTCAGGTATTATCTTTATTGTATAAAATATAATAAATATAATAACAAAAATAAAAACCCTTTTTCTTTTTGTTTTTTTTTGGTTTTTATTTTTTTTATTTTTTTAAATTAAATAAATTATTAATAATTTTCTTTTAATTTATTTAATTAAATTAAATTACAAACTTCAATTTAAAAACATAATAACGATTAATATTATACAGGCAGAACATTTATATGAAAGAACACCTAAAATTTTAAAAATGTTGCATTCAATTGATTTAATTGAAATGTTGGTGTCAACTGAAGCCTGTCAAGATTTTATTAATTTAGATTATGAGTTAGAACATTTAATTGAAACCACTAAAGACAGAATGGGCAATATAAATATATTTTTTAAAAGAGTAAGTATTATTAATAAAATATTGTTATATAATTAATAAAAAATTAATAAATTAATAAATAATTAAATACAACTAATTAATAATAATAATAATAATAACAATTATTAATAATAATAATAATAATAATGATTAAAAATAATATATAAACGAAATTAAAAAAATCTCGCTAATTGTATACAATTTTTAAATTAAAAAAAAAATTATAATAATAAAAGTTTGAATACGAACATTTTTTAAAAGATAAAGATAATGAATTTTTTAAAGAACTATCTGCTTACAATAACCAAGTGATTGAATCCCTAAATAAATTGGAAAACATATATGAAACTGTAAGTATTGATAATTTTATTTTATTTTGACATCACGACATGTATATTTTTTTATATTTTTGCACCTACCTTTACACTTTTTTTTCTTTTTTTTTTTGTTAATTAAAAATTGTTATAAACCTAACCTGTTAGAATAAAATATTCTAGGTGGGGTTTGATTATTCTACTCCATTTGTTTTTCACCAGCCACACTTCACATTTCACATTCCTTTATAATTTTTCTTGTCAGTTGCAGCTTTTTTAGAATTATAAAAATTGTAAATTTTAAAAAACTGTGTGTTTTTTTTTTTTTTTAAAATTGTTAGTATGAAAAACAGCGTGTGGGGTACATAATATATTGTGGGGGCTCTAGTTCTGAAAAAATATTTTTATTTTAAAACCATATACATGTGTCTCTACAAAAATAAAATATTTTATAAAAAAGAAAAAAAAAAAAAGATAATAATCACAACCTAAATAAATAAAAATAAATAAATTATGATGTTTGTTGTTGCTATGTTTTTTTATATTAAAATAATCTATAAATACAAATAACTAGTAAAACTTATTAACTAACCTACTTTTATATTCTTTTTAAAAATATTTTTTCAAATATGAAATAATAATAAATTAATAATTATGCAATAAATAATAAAAAAAAATAAAAAAAATATGCTTTTTATATTTACCAAATTTATTTACCAGGGCAAGACATTAGTTAAAGAAGTTATAGAAATAAATAAAAAAAAATTAAAGAATTCAAATAACATCATCAAAGGTTATTTTAACATTGGTGTAACTCTATTCATTTTAATAGCAACTATTTTAATATATTATTATGTGTCACCCGCCACCTCCTCATCTGATGCCGCTACTGCCACATCCTAAGTATCTTCATCTGTTAAAAATTAGAATTTATAAATAAAACATTATATAATTATTATCAATTATAATAAAATATAATAAAATATAATAACAATAGCAACAATATGAAAATATAAATATAATAAAAATGACAACACAATACAATAAACCAAACAGTCACCTTCTAAATTTATAAGAAAAGTAGATCTTAATTGAGATTCTATTACTTTAATTCTAAATAAATTTTTTTTTGTTTTTATTGTAGTGTGTGTATTTGTGTGTTAACGTATTAACACACTTTTTTTTTTTTTTTCATCAACTGAAAAACACACTTTTTTGTGTATTAAATTTTAAAATAAAAATAAATTTTTGTGTGTGAGTGTGTTAAATTTATTTTTATTTTTATGGGGAGTGTGTATCTCTTTATGTGTGTAATTACATGAATCTACTATTCTTATTTTCATCATTTGATAATTGATTCTGGAATGATTCTTATTCACAACTCAAATACATATTTTTCAAGGAGTGGTTTAGTTACGAGCGGCAATATTTTATTATTATTTTAAATAAAAGAAAGTAAAAAAAAATGAAATTGTTTTTTTTTAAAATTTACACAAAAAAAAACATAACCATTACACCACATATATCTATTTTTTTTGATGTTAAAATAAAAATACACCATTTTTTTCCCCCATTAATTTTTTTTTTTTTTTTTTATAAAATTTTTTCCAAATTTTTTCTTTGTGCATTTTATCAGTTGTGCCGCTGGGTGTATTTTTTTTATAAAAAAAAAACTTTCTTTGAAAGAACAAGCACGATATATATCTGAAGCACAATTTAAAAAAATCTTTTTATCATAACCAAACCAAAAAAAAATTGATGTTGACGAGGATGATAATGAAAATAACATCATTTCGATAATTTTATCTTTTGTGCTAAAAATAATTAACCAATTATTATAAATATTTATAGGTTTTTTGAATAAGTAAGAGATACCCCCCATTTTAAACTTTCACACAAAAGCCCAAACCCCATTATTTTACCGATATAAAATGTTGATAATGGGACAGCTATGATGAATTATGTAGGTTGAAAAAAAGTTTGGAAAAAAAAAAAAATAATTATATAAAATATTAATATATAAAAATAAAAAAAAAGAAGTTAGAATGAAAAAAAAAAATCATAATTCTAAACCCTTTTTAAATTTAATATGGTTTTATGATAACAACACCACTGTTTAAAATTTTTTGAATTACAGTTAAGGTCCAATGAAAATTAAAATAAAATAAAATGAAAATTAAAATAAAATAAAATAAAATAATTAAAAAAAAAAATAAAAATTAAAAAAAAATAAAAATTAAAAAAAAATAAAATTAATAAAAAATTTAATTTAAAAAAAAAACAATTTTTAAAAACTTAATTTTAAAAAAAAAAATGACCTCAAGCCCATATTAAAATGTATAAATTAATTATTTTTTTTTTTTTAATTAATGAGGACTCTGTATTAAAAAACAATTGAATTTTCATAATCTAGATATTTATTCTTTAATTTCAGTTAACTAAAAATACATGTTTTAAACAGTTCCAATATTTAAATAGCATGATATAATTCCTATTTAGTGTACACTATAATAAAAAACATAGATCTAAAGACAGATTAATAACTAAAAATAAACACACACAACCAGACCTTTGAACTCTTTGTCTATATAGATCTTTAATTACTATGTGATCACAACGGATGGCCTTCTTATAGGTTCTTTTAAATAAAGATATAGAAATGAGGATCAACCCCCTCTTCATATTTATTTTTTTTTTTTTATAATATAATATTATAAATATTTTATTTTTATTTTATTTATTTTTTTAATAAAATAATTTTTTTTTAAAAACTATTTAAACTAAACAATATTTTATTTTTATTTTTTTTAAACTTGTTATAATACAAACCAATTTAATGATACATTAGTAAAAATAATAAATTAAAATTATATTAAAAAATATAAACAAAATAAAATAGTTAATTAATAAATAAACTTTTATTATTTAACATTACAATTATTCAATAGTTTATAATAAACACTTCAACACATTATATAAATATTTAAAAAAATTTTATAATAATAATAATAATATTTTAAAAAAAAAAAAGTAAGTTTAAAAAAAAAAATAAATAAATTTATTTTTAAATTTCTTTCATTCCATTGTATATTTGACAAATAAAAAAATTATATATATTTTTATTTTATTTTTTTTTTTTTTTTACATAATAATACCATTACAATAAATTGATATAAATAATATGAACGACTATTTTTTTAAAAACTGTAAAATATCTTTTTCAACTCAACAATTATAAAAATAAATATAATATTTTTTTATCGTCGTGCCATTATATATTTAATTTTTTTTCTCCTATATAATATCTCAAAATTAAAATTCGAATACTCTTTAGAATAGTTTATTCGTTCTTTAATAAATAATACCCTAAATAATAATCACTTTTTTTTTATAACCAATAGAAAATAAATTATCTTTTTCCACACCATAATCAATTTTTTTTAAAATTTTGTGTGTTTTGTGTTTTTTGTGTGTGTGTTCCACACTTTT